>NC_065444.1:134460826-134760826 GCF_917563875.1 Diabrotica virgifera virgifera
AGCCATATTGGAAATCATATATGGTCGTTTTCGCCAAGTCTAAAATACTCATTCCAACATAAATCGGTTTAACTAACCATATTTCCGCTCTATGCATCTCAACAGCAATCAAATTTTCATTAAAGATAGTAGCGTTTTTAAACAGGGGGCTACTTATTCTAGCTTCAGCTCCATAACGACCCTCCCACTCTGTCAGCAATTTAATATCAACGCGCCTGCGCACACCCTCTAAAGTCTTACCAAACACTGCATTGTTCATAAGCTTAAACAGATTCTTTTCAAACTCATTTTTTGCTGCCTTCCGGAGATTTGTATTCAAGTCGATGTATGACTTTAACCAAGGAGACTGCTTAAATTTCAAGACTCGATGAATCTTTTTTAGTATTAATCCATGAGCTAGCGCTTGCTTCAAGGCTCTGTAATGAATTACATATCTTTCTTTATCATGAAGGGTAGCCATTAATTTGGTCAGCTCTCGCGGACGTTTAGGAGGTTTCATAGTTTTCGGGTTCAAGGATTGGGGACAGAATGGGATGTCTTTATGATGATCATGGAGATGTTGAGGGTACTCCAGATCAACCTCGAGAATGCACCCTTCAGAAGAATCGTCCGGAATACTAAGAACGTCGATGTTAGTATCAGACCACTCGAAACCTCCATATGGAAGATATTGTGACATTGCCCACCCATATTGATTATTGACATCGAAATACATCAGATAGGAGTCGGGCTTCGAAGGGTTGTAAGATGCCATGTACTTGTTATTAGCATGAACACGACGTTTCGAGCAAACTTGACTCAAACCACCACGAATGCCTCGCTCCACAAACAAATGCATATCTGGATCAGTTAAAAGTTCAAGTTCCTGTTTTGTATACTTAAGCATCGCATCCCACGTGAATCCAGGCAGAGTAAAGTAATGAGCGGGGTCAAGATTATATGTTTCGAGACAACTGGAGCGGAACCGTTCGAAAACGTCGGCAAGAAGAAGAATATCGGTTTTCATGTAGAGATCGACGTAATCTCCGAGAGAAGAACAAGAGAATGAGGACCAGACTTGGAGGGCGCGATGATAATGGCGGCGAGGACAAGGTTTATCCTCAAGTTTATTATAAAAAAACTCGATAGGCGGCAGACATGTTTCAATAAAACGATCGAAAGAATCAATATAATCATAAGGCATTATACCTTTCACAGTAAGAAGATTGAACTGCTCCTCGGGAAGGAAAACATATTGAGAGCTGAGATTAGGATATTCGGTCAAATAAGAAGAGAGCTTATCGAGAGAAGACGCCATAAATCGAAAACTATCGATGAAACGAAATTTAATTCGAGCATCATTAATGTGTTTAGTGAAAGAAATATATTTTTCCTTAGTAATAGGAAGAAGATCTACAGGACCTTTGATGTGAGTAGCAATATCATTAATAATGAAATGCGCGTCATATCCACTGAGGTTATGAAATATCACAGGGATAGTGTGAGCATCTTTGTAATTAATATTACAGCCTTCATGAGCTGCAAATCTATAATTATTTTCTGGGATCAGGTGATTATGGTCTCGCATTTTCTTATCACTGGGGAAGAAGCGCTGCTCGCAAATATGACAATGAGTGGCTGCTTGAAAATCACTCTCTTGCTGAAATGTCATATTAATATCAAACGGACACATAAACACTGTAGAAACATCCTCAGCAAGCTGATTTAGTTCATCTGCGAACCATTTCATGCAATCTTTTCCACGATATGATTTGTAAAATGACAGAGAATCATCATAGGAACATTTAAAGTAATACCCAACGGCAGCAGGTATATGTTTTTGATAGGTAGTCTTTTCAGCACTATGTTCCAGAACGCTTTCAAGATCTGCGTATACCGCGAAGGGGGCTTTTAGTTTATTCCTGAAATTCTTAAATTTTAACATTTTATGGCTTTCTTCAGGCATTTTAATGGCTGTTTCATTTATTCTTTCACAATCGTTGATGTGAGCTTCTAGCTGTGTAGACGATAAAAATGGTTGTAAACACCTATCACAGAGAACATCTGAGCGCCCTTTGCAGCATGTCTTATGAACATTCAACTTTTCTTGCGATCGAAAGTAATGGAGGCAGCCATCACAGAAATATTTTGTTCCATCTTCATTGCTAAGCTGCTTGGAAAGGAGGCGAGATAGATTTTTTATCCAAACGTAATGATATTTAAGGGGACCTTGCTCGTCATATTTATTTTGTATCAAAAGCAGATTCACATGTTTATCCTTCTTGTTTTTTGTTAGGAAGGTCGGGAGAGTCGTATAGTTCTTCTTCTCCTTTTTCAAAATGTATACATTGATCGATATATTATTCTGCTTTTCAAAATTAGGAATCTGTTTGGCGGTCATTGGCCACTGAATACCTTTAAGTTTCAGCACTTGGGAGTAGTGTGGGTAAGATGACATTAAAGCGGAGTTATTCCGACAAGGATATAATGCCGATATGACAGCCCATGCAAAGCATGCCTCATCATCATTCTTAACATTAATGCATGCCTGTTGTCTTTTTATCTGAGCGGGAAGATCAATGTATGAGGAACCAAGCTGTGGTGTAAATTTGTTTATATTAACCCCCAGGTTAACAATCGCTTTTAGTGCCCAGCCACTATCTCTCTCTTGGAATTCTTCCAAGTCTCTGTTGGTGGGTTCCACTATTTTTTTCTCGAACCATTCATCAAGATTGGTGTCTCTATAAATGGCTGAGTTTGAAGTAGTGAAGTACTTTGTTTCATTTATCATCTTTTCACCTTGAGCAATCTCGAACTCTCCTCCAAATGCTATGTTAACTTTCACTGCAGCGTTATTTTTTAAGACATTCTGGATTCGTCGCTTGAACAGAGCTTTACAATCAACCAGGAAACTACCTGGGTCCTTGTGTTTAAGGTTCGAAATGACTCCAGTCTGAATTCTTGAATTAAATGTAGATACAGAGTCTTCCCAATGTACCCTACGCTTTGCAGTCTCCGGTCGAGTTTTTAGTCCCGCCCCCTTCTTTTGTTCAACCTTCAGTTGCTTACTCAACGTTTTCACCTGCCTCATTTGGGCTTCGAGGTGCTGCTTTTCGCCAATCGTCTTTGCAAACCTCATTCTATTATGAATCATTTTAATCGCTTTCCTACACTCTATTAACCCTTTTCTAAACTTTTCATCATTATAATTGTTTTGAATTAAACCTAAGATGGATGCTATAAATTTAATCATTGCAATAATTGCCATTTTAAAAATGTCAAAATTCAAAAGAAATTAATAAGAACCAAGTTAGATTAAAATATAGATAAATTTCAAAAATCTTTCGAATTTAAAACTCGATAATATTTATAATATTAAAATTTTAATAAGAAATTAAAAAATTTATATTAAAAATTTTCAAAATATACCTCTCACCAGAGCACGTCTGAACGATTTAAAACTCACCAGAGCACACGTCTAAATGATTTACCAAAGCACTGAATGAAGATCTGAAACAGAATAAGAAAATACAAGTTGCGTTGTCGCTCTAAGCCCTCCTGGGGGTCTTCCAGGATGGCAGAGAGCTGCTTCTCTTGTCCCGTTTTGGAACGGGTGTCGTAGCCCTTCTTTTCTTCGGACATCGTGTGTGTAGAGTCTCACAGGAAGGAAAGACGAATAGGCTATTCACGTAGCTTTATGAATGCAAAAAGCGGCTTCCAGACCTATATCCCCTTGTATAGGAGAACCTACGGTGTTCGAGTACTAAGTAGGAAGAGAAACAAAAAAAATATAAATGTACTATCTTGCAACTATAAAATGACAAGATAGTGTACGAACTTCTCTAAGTCGAGAAAAGAAATATATAAATATCTGATTGTAAGTATCAAAGACAAGACTTGAATTAACAAAGATTGTAAGTATCATTATCATATAAAGGTGCTCTTCAACCCCTGCTTGTGAATAGCAGCCAGATCTCTACCGTTGATTCTGTAAAATTTCTTGGTATTCTTTTAGACAGCAACCTCAAATGGTCCCTTCATATCGATTTGTTAAGTAAGAAACTCGCCTCGGCCTGCTATGCCATAAGATCTGTTTCGAAGGAACTCAATTTAGCATCTTCTAAAATAACATATTTTTCTTTATTCGAGTCTCATCTTCGATATGGTCTTCCTTTTTGGGGGTCTAGTACAGCTGCCCAATTTGATGTTATTTTCAAATTACAAAAAAGAGCAATAAGATATCTGTTTGGCCTCAGAAGAACAACCCATTGCAGAAGTTACTTTAAAGATCACGAAATTTTAACCCTTCCATCTTTGTATATTTTAGAAACTGTTTGCTTAATTCGTAAACACATGCATGTCTTTCCAGCAAGGCCTCATCATGACTACTCCACCAGAAATTCAACTTTTGATGTCTATTTACCGATCCCGTCTTCTGAGTTAGTAAAGAAATCTATACTATATTCCGCAAAAAAACTATACAACCATCTCCCTTTACAACTTAAATCTGCAACATCCTTTCTCAAGTTCCGTAAAATGACAAAAGCTCATTTATCTAAAAGACCATATTATTCAGTAGAAGAGTTTCTTAATGACTAACTAAGAAATCACAGTAATGTACAAGTAACTAAAGTGTATTTATCTATATTTGGGTGTCACATACAGCAGCTTAAACTTATTAGTTCCTTTGTTTGTGTTTTATTATATTATGTTCTAGGTTCAATTTTGCAATTTATAGTAATTTTGCAATATATTGGTTTTTGTTTTTTTACTTCACTTTTTTTTAACTTGTTTATATATTTTTTTTATTGACGATTTATCTAATTTTATAAAATTGTATTTGTTATTGTTATTGTTATGTATATCTTTTTCGTGAATCTATGTTAAGCTTTGTCCATAAAATTGTATAATTTTCAGTGACAATAAAGCATATTTCTATTCTATTCTAAGACAGTATATATATAGATTCGTGTAAAGTTCATATATGCATAAAATTCACTATCAGAGTTTTAGATATATATAGATTTGGGCATACACATAAAATCGCACCACGATTAACTTGTTATATTAACACAGACAAGGTAACGTTCAATCAGTGGAACGGCAAGAGTTAAAAACATGTATGTATATATATAGATTCATAAAGGGCATAATATACATATGCATTAGCATAGGCGGTGATTGAGTGTGTCGGATGTCAACATACATATAATATGGATACCAACCTCAACACGCGCAATGGCATATGGAAAATAAGGAAAAATTAATATATATATAGATATGCCTGAAAGTAAAATTGTTAGTGAATGGTTAAGTCCTGTGAAAAAATGCAATGTTAAATAATATTAGTTATTTATAACGACAGGTTAGTATTCATACACATATGTACATAACAAGCAGGCAAGAATGCATATATAGATTAAACCAAACAATGTTAATTATTAAATACCTAGATTAAATAAACAAACAATGTTAATTATTAATCCTGAAAGGTAAAAAGATGCAGAGTTAATAATGCAAGCAAAACAAGAAACATAAATGGTTAATAAATGTATAAACAAAGGTTAATTCCTAAGGAATAAATATTAGTACAGTTATGGTTATAACAATCCTGTAAAAATAAACAGAGCACAAATAAACATTCATAAATTGTTGGCAAATACCAACAGCAACTTATATTAGCTTTAATAAAAGCTTGGTGACTTCTTACATTCGAAATGTATACTACTAGAGTATATCTAATCTGAAAGAGAATAAGCAGAGTCAGGATGACAAGAAAACAAAGATTTCTATTGGTAAAGATACCAGAAGGTCTCTAGGTCTCTCGATCGTCGGTGAAAAATCTGCTGACGAAACAAGATTTCGCGTCGTTTTTATCCCCTTTCGACGGTAGCGTCGCTTTTGCAACGAGCCAATCATTCTGTGTGCGCTTCGGTCTGGGCGTGGCCTAGACAAAAGTGAAGCGTGGTTGGCGCGTTGCTGGGATGAAAATACTCGATTTTACGATATCCCCCCCGCTTTGGAGACCTTCTGGTGATTTATTTATTTTAAAAAACATAAGTTTACAAAATTGTAATAGAAAAAAGAAATTATTTCTCTTTAATATAACAGCAAAAAGAGAAATAATAAGTGTAGTACCTCGTCTTGACCGCATGTTGGGAGCTAAGAACCTTTATTGGCCGGTCAAGACGGGTATACAGCAAGGAAACTTGTAAGTTTTTCATCGTTTTTCGATAGTTGGGTCATCTCCACTGAAAGCTTAAGTTCCCAGACCCATATATGTACTATTCTGCTGCGCCGTCTTCGTTGTTGGCTGCTGGCTGGTCTGGTTCTTCGTCTCTCGGGGGTGGTGCTGGGCGAATGTCGTCCACATGGACTAATGGGTCGAAGCGTTCGCCTCTTTGGATTTCGTAAGTGTGTTCTCCTGCGGCTCTGATGATCGAATGCGGTCCGGTCCAGGTCTCGCCGAAGTTCCCTCTGATGTGGTTTCTGACGAGTACTTGTTGGCCTGGAACGAATGCTGGGGGATGCCGTGCCTCCGGGTTGTCAGGAAAGAGATTTCTCGCGTAGACAGTCTTCCTTTGGACTGCTCGTTGGACCCTCTGTTCTCTCGCCTCTCTTTGCCTGATTTCGAACCCAGATTCTTCGGACCGCCGTGGTTTGTAGCCCAGGAGAAGTTCTGCAGGTGTCTGCCCTGTCGAGTTGTTTGCTCTGGTTCTCAGCGTGAATATGATGTCTCCGACGTAGGTATCCCATCGTGGATCCTCTGGCGACGTCACTCTGGCTCTGAGTCCCTTTTTGAGTTCTTGAACTCTTCGCTCGACAGGGTTTGCCCTCTGGTGATGGATGGGGCTCTTTTCGTGCTCGATGTTGTGTTTATGAAGAAATCTCTCCCACATATCGGCTCGGAATTGGATGGCGTTGTCGGTGATTATCGTATTTGGATGGCCCCATCGGTTACATATTTCGTCCCTCAGGAAGTCGATGCAGTCTCGACTCTTGGCTGCTGTGGTGCATGCATCTATATTCCACCCATCCACTGAGGCACTCTGTTGCTAATAGTATATATCTATTTTTCGTGCCTCTGGCTAGTGGATATGGACCTAGGATGTCGAACGACACTCGTTCCCATGGGTTCGTCGGCGGTCTTGATACTATTGGAGCTGCTGGCTGTTGTCGTGCAGATTTTGTCTTGGCACAGGTCAGACAGGACTTCACATATTTGACGACATCTTTTGTGAGAGTTGGCCAGTAGTAGAGGTCTCTTATAGCTCTAGCGGTTTCTTCTTGTCCCGGATGGTTAGCTTCCGCACTGTTATGGTATTCTTGCAGAACCTCTGCGCGGAAGCAACCAGGGACGTAGAGACGATGGCTACCGTTGCTGACGTAGTAGGTGGCGTTGTCTTCCACTCTGAATTCTTCTATTAGGCCTCTCTCGATGTCGTTCTGTGGTTCTCGTTCTGTGATTCTTCCCAGCAGCTCGATGAATCTCTGCATGCCGACGTGGGTCTGGTGACTTCTTCTTATCCTCGTTTGCAGAGGCATGTCGTTCAAATCGTCCAATATTGGGTGGTCTGCACCAGGTTCGTCGTCGTCCAGCAGACACAGTAAGGGGAAGTTGTCATCCTCTTCGGATGGTAGCTGTGGCCATGCAAGTCGTTCGACTTCTGCATCGGCGTCGTGGACTTCTTCGACTTCTTCCGTCTTAGGGTTACGAGACAAGTGGTCAGGCAGCTCGTTCTCTCGGCCAGGGATGTGTACCACATCGAAGTTGAATTCTTGTAGAAGGAGAGCCCATCTGGACAGCTTGGCTTTGTCAGACTTGTATCTGTCTAACCATAACAGGGCTCGGCTGTCCGTGTAGAGTGTGAATTTCTGGTCTTGCAGATAATGTTTGAACTTCTTAAGGGCCCAGATAACTGCAAGACACTCCTTCTCGTTGATGTGGTACTTCTTCTCTGCTGACTTCAGTTTGGTCGAGATGTAGGCCACTATTCGCCTGCTGTCGGTCTCCCCTTGGAATAGGACAGCACCCATAACAATGTCCGACGCATCCGTCTGAAGCTTGAAGGGTAGGCTGGCGTCTGGTCGTTTCAGCTCTAATCTTCCTGAGATGGCGTTCTTAACTGAGTTGAACGCTGTCTCGGCTTCCTCATTCCATTTGAACCTCCTCTTTCCCGCTGTCAGGTCAGTCAGTGGCGTGATCATCTCAGCGAAGTTCGGAATGAAGTCGCGGAGCCAGTTTGCGGTTCCTATGAACCCTCTCAGCTGCTTCAGAGTTCTCGGGGTCGAGAAACCTTGGATTTTTTCTCGATGTCGGTCCATTGGTTGGGTGTTGACGGAAGTAATCTTATGGCCCAGATACTCCAGCTCTCCAGCGGCGAAACGGCACTTCTTAAGGGACACCCATAGGCCGTGTGTCCTCAGCCTTCTCCAGAACAAGGTGAAGGTGTCTCTGATGGTCTTCCCAACTGTTGGAATAGATGATTATGTCGTCCATGTACACCTTCACGAATTCGTCTACGTAACCAGCGAAGACGGTGGTAACTAGCTTCTGGAAGGCGGCAGGACCATTTTTCAACCCAAAGGGCATCACCGTGAACTCGTACTGTGAACCATCTGGCAGACTAAAGGCAGTTTTTGGTTTGGATTCTTCGTCCAACGGTATCTGCCAGAATCCACTCTTAAGATCAAGGATGGAGAAGATCTTAGATGTGTCAAGCTCCTTGATGCTGTCGTGGATCGGCGGTAGGTTCGAGACTTCATCTACGGTGATGCCATTTATTTTGCGGTAATCCACGCAAAACCTGGGGGTGCCATCCTTCTTGGTGACTATCACCACTGGGCTGTTGTATGGGCTCTTTGAGGGTCGTATAACCCCGGCAGAGAGCATGTCCTGGACCTCTTGGAACATGATACGTTTCTTCTCTGGGGGATATTTGAAGGGCCTCACATTTATAGGCCGGTCATCGGTCAACTCTATGTGCATTGATGTGGCTCTAGTAGTCGGTTGACGGACTTTGTCGTCGAAGACGTCTCTGTATTCTTCGACTGTGTGCTTAATCACATCGTAAGCAAAGTCTGGGGCCTGGTCTGTCTTTAGCTGGACTTCGTCTGATGTTGGCATTCTCGGTGGAGCTTCCCAAAATATGGTACTGCGGCTTTTGGTCCCTGCGTGTAGACATCTCCTGGGGATGTCTACTAGGACCTCTTCGGATTTCAGCCACGGCATACCTAGTACCATATCGTAGTTGAGATGTTCCATCACCTGACATCGAAGTGTGCTTGTAAAGTCGTCCGCGAAGCGGACCTGGACCTCGGCAGTTCCCAAACTCTTCGACGTGCGGCCATCGAACGCTAACCGGACTATGGTGGGCTTGTTCTGCATCTTCTTCGTCTCAATCAGGCCTCTACTGATGAAGTTGCTGGAAGCGCCAGTATCTACCAAGGCCTTGATTCTAACTGAGTTGATTTCGGCTGAAATCATCGGAAGTTGATGCTTAACGTGTTTCGTCACCATAGGGTTGAGTTGGGGCTCCACTGGGGTCCTTAGTGGTCGCCCCCTTCGGCGTTTCCCTGGTTCTGGGTTGGAGTTTGGTTGTTGCCCCTCTGGCGTGAGGCCGATCTGTTAGCGTGACCATTGCCACGTTTACGCCAGTCATCTAGCGTCTCGGTCTTCACAGGTGCCTGGGGAGCACTGTTTCCCTCGCTCTGTTGCGGTTGACTACGATTATCTCGCTGTCTCCGTTGGCTTGAAGAAGACTGTTCTTGGCGTTTGCTTGACGACTGAATTTTGCTGGTGTCAGTCTCTAGTTCGTCTGCTGCCCTGCGTAGGTCTTCTTCGGTTCTAGGAGCGTTCACCCTCATGTGTAGCCTTAGTTCAGGGCGTAGTAGGTCTATGATGACTCTGCATCGTCGATCTTCTGGCGTATCGGGAGCGACTCTGTTAAACAGAGCCATTTTGTCGGATATCAATTCGCTCGCTGACTCGTTGTATCCTTGGTGGCGTCCGTACAACTTGGATAGGAGTTTTGTTATCTTTGACGGATGGCTGAAGTGGTCCACCAGCCTCGTAAAGAACGTCTGGTGGTCCAGTTTGGCTGTAGTGTGGTGTTCGGCCCAATCGGCCGCCTCTCCAGAAAGCCCATTCTCTATCATGTAGGCCGTCCAGTACCTCTCTTCGATACCTAAACCCATTAGGTATTCTATGGCCGTGCAGTGGAACTCTTCGGGGCTTTCGTATTCGCTACCCGCGAATCGTGTTAACGCTGGCCTCCATCTGGGTTGTTGTGGTGGCGGTACAGCTGGTTCGCTGACTTTCGTGGCTTGGTGGATAGCTAATGTCTTGATAGCATCCATCATATCTGCCAATTTGTCCTCCAGGCTGTTGAGTTTGGCAGTCAGCCTCGCTGACTGTCCAGGGTCGTTGATGGTCAACTTCGTTGACGATTCAGGGTTCTCAGTCCCCGTAAGTTGGGCGCCATGTCGCTCTAAGCCCTCCTGGGGGTCTTCCAGGATGGCAGAGAGCTGCTTCTCTTGTCCCGTTTTGGAACGGGTGTCGTAGCCCTTCTTTTCTTCGGACATCGTGTGTGTAGAGTCTCACAGGAAGGAAAGACGAATAGGCTATTCACGTAGCTTTATGAATGCAAAAAGCGGCTTCCAGACCTATATCCCCTTGTATAGGAGAACCTACGGTGTTCGAGTACTAAGTAGGAAGAGAAACAAAAAAAATATAAATGTACTATCTTGCAACTATAAAATGACAAGATAGTGTACGAACTTCTCTAAGTCGAGAAAAGAAATATATAAATATCTGATTGTAAGTATCAAGGACAAGACAGTATATATATAGATTCGTGTAAAGTTCATATATGCATAAAATTCACTATCAGAGTTTTAGATATATATAGATTTGGGCATACACATAAAATCGCACCACGATTAACTTGTTATATTAACACAGACAAGGTAACGTTCAATCAGTGGAACGGCAAGAGTTAAAAACATGTATGTATATATATAGATTCATAAAGGGCATAATATACATATGCATTAGCATAGGCGGTGATTGAGTGTGTCGGATGTCAACATACATATAATATGGATACCAACCTCGACACGCGCAATGGCATATGGAAAATAAGGAAAAATTAATATATATATATAGATATGCCTGAAAGTAAAATTGTTAGTGAATGGTTAAGTCCTGTGAAAAAATGCAATGTTAAATAATATTAGTTATTTATAACGACAGGTTAGTATTCATACACATATGTACATAACAAGCAGGCAAGAATGCATATATAGATTAAACCAAACAATGTTAATTATTAAATACCTAGATTAAATAAACAAACAATGTTAATTATTAATCCTGAAAGGTAAAAAGATGCAGAGTTAATAATGCAAGCAAAACAAGAAACATAAATGGTTAATAAATGTATAAACAAAGGTTAATTCCTAAGGAATAAATATTAGTACAGTTATGATTATAACAATCCTGTAAAAATAAACAGAGCACAAATAAACATTCATAAATTGTTGGCAAATACCAACAGCAACTTATATTAGCTTTAATAAAAGCTTGGTGACTTCTTACATTCGAAATGTATACTACTAGAGTATATCTAATCTGAAAGAGAATAAGCAGAGTCAGGATAACAAGAAAACAAAGATTTCTATTGGTAAAGATACCAGAAGGTCTCTAGGTCTCTCGATCGTCGGTGAAAAATCTGCTGACGAAGCAAGATTTCGCGTCGTTTTTATCCCCTTTCGACGGTAGCGTCGCTTTTGCAACGAGCCAATCATTCTGTGTGCGCTTCGGTCTGGGCGTGGCCTAGACAAAAGTGAAGCATAGTTGGCGCGTTGCTGGGATGAAAATACTCGATTTTACGATAGCGTCAAGTATTTAGTAAACATTGGTCGGACGGAAAACTGAATGGTGATACGCTATGCTCAAAAGGCCCCTAAAATGAGTAGATTTGTGCTTGTTTTCTCATAAGAATCAATGTAAAAGTGCTGTATTTAACATATTTATTGAACTTGGTTACATTTTTTTCCCTTCATGTACGATATGTATAAATTAAAAATTTCAGATGTAAACATGTAAAAATCCTGATTACCCCCCCTCCCACCTTGACCACTAACACAATCATTAATTCAAAATAATACCATTAAATTTTCATTCATGGAATAAAAATTGTTTCAACAATTTAGCATAACACACACAATTGTTTGCTATGCTGATATGATGTATATGTTATCATAGAAAAGTATTTAACGTGATGTAATAAGCAGTATAGATGAAATAAAGAAATGTCTTACTATTTTTATCTACAACCATAAATTAATTTAGAAAAAACATATCACATAAAAACGTATCACATAACAACGTATCACGCTAAAATGGAACTAGGCAGACATAGAAAAAATGAAAGAAAACTTTTGGACGAAGCGAGTTATTTAATGGCGTCCAAGGGCAATTAAAAAGAAGTAGAGGCAGACCTCAAACAAGATGGACTAATGATATCAAGCGAATGAACATAAAAAAACAGCAAACAGATAATATGAATAAATACACCCAAGGTAGGCTTTTATCCGACGATGGATAGAATAGCTGATGGATCACATAACATATCTCCGCATAGATAGTAAAATGTAATGAATATATAAGCTTATAGTATAAAACATAATATATAAAGTATGTGAGAGAAAACAGTATCTAAAAGGAATACAAAACAGTAGTTCAGATAGTAGTCTCCATGGGAAAGACAGCATGACACTTTTCCTCTCTCCGTACATCACTTCTTGTAATATATTGGCGGTAATCAAAAAATAGACATGGCGTTGCATCAAAAGACACTATGATGTTCTTCCTCTTTCCTTCTGGCACTTCAATCGTTTTCTGGGTTAAATCGTCAGACACATGACAATGCTTCGTCTTTTCACCTGTAATGTTTTCTGTTTCACGTCATTTTCTTTCATTTTTTAATGATAGATGACCTTCTTGACTTACGTCTAGCCAGGGTTATGTCATGTGATGGTTTGCAGTCAATAAAATACGATTAAGAAAAATCCATAATTTTAGTAATATATTATATTATATGACATTTTATATGGAACGAAACACTTCTTAATGCACATTCGTCGTAAAAGTTGTAGGCGTAAGCAAAAATATAATTTGCAGTGATATGGTAGAAAATGAATCAGATAGAGTGTATGACGCTGACGTGTACTGAGAAAAATATGAAGCCGAGACCATTTCAGACCATTATTATTTACTTTATACAAAATGCAATAGGGTCTATATATAAGTTGACATTGAGTTAAGTCCTACACGGTCGTTTACACCAGCTATCATTAAATCTGATAAATCATTTGGAAAACTAGAGAGAATATAATATTATTCATGTGAATGGGTGGAATTTTTGAATATTATACAAAACAAAATTATTAATATATGTTTCCAAGAACCTCTGAATCCGAGGAAATACTAAGAAAATGATCCGATAGAATACCTGTGTGAAGAGTTTACAACAATTTATCTATTCGAACGTGAAAATACAAAGTTTATTTCCAGCATAAAACATGGTGTGTACATTGAGTTGATTCGAGACCAAAGAACTTTTGTTTATTCACAAAAGTATTATCCACCAAAGAGTGAGGCTTTTATGTTCACTTAATTTTAGTGTATACTATTATATCATTGCAAATATAATAAAAACTCCTGTTCCTCTTCTATAAATTTGTTGGAGCTAGTGCAAATTAAAATTTCTTGCAATTTTAGTATTTTAAGTATTGCTTTAGCAGAGATTATATATTACTATAGAGATAAAATATTGTTAGATTTACATCAATAAATGTCGTTTATATAATGATAGTTTTATATACGAAATAACCTTCCACCACATGTTAAAACATGTTACCTAAAATAGTACAATATTTAATAAATTTTCTCTAAGACAACGTGACGTGAGCTAGCTTAATATCTTCAATATCTACTTTAAAAGATATTATAGACAAGTATGCTTCTACGTGAGAAAGGTTGAAATTTGAATAATTTATAAATACCTCTATTAGTTTGAAATATTATTCGTCTAATTAATGTAAATTACTATACACCCTTTTAGGTTAGTATTAATATTGAATATAATTGTTAAAAAATAATATCGATTTAGATAATTAATAAAAAAATTTACATAAAAGGATGTCTCATTTCACTTTTGTCCCTGCCCCATCGATGTTTCGTCTATAGAATTAACCGTATTTATGAGGAAAACATAAACAAGTTTCAGTTTATAATATTGTGCTTTAACAGCTCAATAAAATTAAAAAAGAAGCAAAATGAACCTTATTTTCAAAAATATTAGCAACATTTAATAGATATCTTTTACAGATGAAAAAATTTATCTAGAAACAACAGAAATTAAGACTGCTGCCGGATTACTTAATTTAATATTTTCTAAACAACCATCAAACTTCACTCGAAAAGATTTATAAATTTATAGCAAATTCTAGAAATAACAGGTCTTTACCTGATTTAAAAGAAATATTAAACACCGAGCCACCCCCCATAAAAATTTGAAAATATCATTAAATCTCTATTTAGTAAAAAAATAAACGATTTTGTTCTCATATACAGAACGCTGATAATGCAAGTGTTAACATTTGTTATACATGAAAACTTTAATTATGAAACCGATCCATACATTCTAGTAACTATATAACTAGTAATTTGAAAATATTAAACATATATACTTAAATAAAAAGAGTATTAATTTAAAAATATTAAACATACATACTTAAATAAAAAGAGTAGGTGTTATATGAAGGAGATCGGTAATTAATAGCGGTAATTATAGGCAGATGTTCCTCCTCCGCCCGATCGCCGTCATTAGGGTCAACAAGCGGTAATTAGCGACAGGTGTTCCTCCTCCTCCTCCTGATCGCCGTCATTAGGGTAAACAGCTATATGCAAATTAGGCACAGGTGTTCCTCCTCCTCCTCCCGATCGCCGTCATTAGGGTAAACAGCTGTATGCAAATTAGGGCAGGTGTATGCAAATTAGGGCAGGTGTTCCTCCTCCTCCACCCGATCGCCGTCATTAGGGTAAACAGCTGTATGCAAATTAGGGCAGGTGTATGCAAATTAGGGCAGGTGTTCCTCCTCCTCCACCCGATCTCGATCATTATACACCTACTCTTTTTATTTAAGTATGTATGTTTAATATTTTTAAATTACTACTCTTTTTATTTAAGTATATATGTTTAATATTTTCAAATTACTAGTTATATAGTTACTAGAATGTATGGATCGGTTTCATAATTAAAGTTTTCATGTATAACAAATGTTAACACTTGCATTATCAGCGTTCTGTATATGAGAACAAAATCGTTTATTTTTTTACTAAATAGAGATTTAATGATATTTTCAAATTTTTATGGGGGGTGGCTCGGTGTTTAATATTTCTTTTAAATCAGGTAAAGACCTGTTATTTCTAGAATTTGCTATAAATTTATAAATCTTTTCGAGTGAAGTTTGATGGTTGTTTAGAAAATATTAAATTAAGTAATCCGGCAGCAGTCTTAATTTCTGTTGTTTCTAGATAAATTTTTTCATCTGTAAAAGATATCTATTAAATGTTGCTAATATTTTTGAAAATAAGGTTCATTTTGCTTCTTTTTTAATTTTATTGAGCTGTTAAAGCACAATATTATAAACTGAAACTTGTTTATGTTTTCCTCATAAATACGGTTAATTCTATAGACGAAACATCGATGGGGCAGGGACAAAAGTGAAATGAGACATCCTTTTATGTAAATTTTTTTATTAATTATCTAAATCGATATTATTTTTTAACAATTATATTCAATATTAATACTAACCTAAAAGGGTGTATAGTAATTTACATTAATTAGACGAATAATATTTCAAACTAATAGAGGTATTTATAAATTATTCAAATTTCAACCTTTCTCACGTAGAAGCATACTTGTCTATACTATCTTTTAAAGTAGATATTGAAGATATTAAGCTAGCTCACGTCACGTTGTCTTAGAGAAAATTTATTAAATATTGTACTATTTTAGGTAACATGTTTTAACATGTGGTGGAAGGTTATTTCGTATATAAAACTATCATTATATAAACGACATTTATTGATGTAAATCTAACAATATTTTATCTCTATAGTAATATATAATCTCTGCTAAAGCAATACTTAAAATACTAAAATTGCAAGAAATTTTAATTTGCACTAGCTCCAACAAATTTATAGAAGAGGAACAGGAGTTTTTATTATATTTGCAATGATATAATAGTATACACTAAAATTAAGTGAACATAAAAGCCTCACTCTTTGGTGGATAATACTTTTGTGAATAAACAAAAGTTCTTTGGTCTCGAATCAACTCAATGTACACACCATGTTTTATGCTGGAAATAAACTTTGTATTTTCACGTTCGAATAGATAAATTGTTGTAAACTCTTCACACAGGTATTCTATCGGATCATTTTCTTAGTATTTCCTCGGATTCAGAGGTTCTTGGAAACATATATTAATAGTTTTGTTTTGTATAATATTCAAAAATTCCACCCATTTACATGAATAATATTATATTCTCTCTAGTTTTCCAAATGATTTATCAGATTTAATGATAGCTGGTGTAAACGACCGTGTAGGACTTAACTCAATGTCAACTTATATATAGACCCTATTGCATTTTGTATAAAGTAAATAATAATGGTCTGAAATGGTCTCGGCTTCATATTTTTCTCAGTAGGTACACGTCAGCGTCATACACTCTATCTGATTCATTTTCTACCATATCACTGCAAATTATATTTTTGCTTACGCCTACAACTTTTACGACGAATGTGCATTAAGAAGTGTTTCGTTCCATATAAAATGTCATATAATATAATATATTACTAAAATTATGGATTTTTCTTAATCGTATTTTATTGACTGCAAACCATAACCCTGGCTAGACGTAAGTCAAGAAGGTCATCTATCATTAAAAAATGAAAGAAAATGACGTGAAACAGAAAACATTACAGGTGAAAAGACGAAGCATTGTCATGTGTCTGACGATTTAACCCAGAAAACGATTGAAGTGCCAGAAGGAAAGAGGAAGAACATCATAGTGTCTTTTGATGCAACGCCATGTCTATTTTTTGATTACCGCCAATATATTACAAGAAGTGATGTACGGAGAGAGGAAAAGTGTCATGCTGTCTTTCCCATGGAGACTACTATCTGAACTACTGTTTTGTATTCCTTTTACTGTTTTCTTTCACATACTTTATATATTATGTTATATACTATAAGCTTATATATTCATTACATTTTACTATCTATGCGGAGATATGTTATGTGATCCATCAGCTATTCTATCCATCGTCGGATAAAAGCCTACCTTGGGTGTATTTATTCATATTATCTGTTTGCTGTTTTTTTATGTCCATTCGCTTGATATCATTAGTCCATCTTGTTTGAGGTCTGCCTCTACTTCTTTTTAATTGCCCTTGGACGCCATTAAATAACTCGCTTCGTCCAAAAGTTTTCTTCCATTTTTTCTATGTCTGCCTAGTTCCATTTTAGCGTGATACGTTGTTATGTGATACGTTTTTATGTGATATGTTTTTTCTAAATTAATTTATGGTTGTAGATAAAAATAGTAAGACATTTCTTTATTTCATCTATACTGCTTATTACATCAGGTTAAATACTTTTCTATGATAACATATACATCATATCAGCATAGCAAACAATTGTGTGTGTTATGCTAAATTGTTGAAACAATTTTTATTCCATGAATGAAAATTTAATGGTATTATTTTGAATTAATGATTGTGTTAGTGGTCAAGGTGGGAGGGGGGTAATCAGGATTTTTACATGTTTACATCTGAAATTTTTAATTTATACATATCGTACATGAAGGGAAAAAAATGTAACCAAGTTCAATAAATATGTTAAATACAGCACTTTTACATTGATTCTTATGAGAAAACAAGCACAAATCTACTCATTTTAGGGGCCTTTTGAGCATAGCGTATCACCATTCAGTTTTCCGTCCGACCAATGTTTACTAAATACTTGACGCAACTTGTATTTTCTTATTCTGTTTCAGATCTTCATTCAGTGCTTTGGTAAATCATTTAGACGTGTGCTCTGGTGAGTTTTAAATCGTTCAGACGTGCTCTGGTGAGAGGTATATTTTGAAAATTTTTAATATAAATTTTTTAATTTCTTATTAAAATTTTAATATTATAAATATTATCGAGTTTTAAATTCGAAAGATTTTTGAAATTTATCTATATTTTAATCTAACTTGGTTCTTATTAATTTCTTTTGAATTTTGACATTTTTAAAATGGCAATTATTGCAATGATTAAATTTATAGCATCCATCTTAGGTTTAATTCAAAACAATTATAATGATGAAAAGTTTAGAAAAGGGTTAATAGAGTGTAGGAAAGCGATTAAAATGATTCATAATAGAATGAGGTTTGCAAAGACGATTGGTGAAAAGCAGCACCTCGAAGCCCAAATGAGGCAGGTGAAAACGTTGAGTAAGCAACTGAAGGTTGAACAAAAGAAGGGGGCGGGACTAAAAACTCGACCGGAGACTGCAAAGCGTAGGGTACATTGGGAAGACTCTGTATCTACATTTAATTCAAGAATTCAGACTGGAGTCATTTCGAACCTTAAACACAAGGACCCAGGTAGTTTCCTGGTTGATTGTAAAGCTCTGTTCAAGCGACGAATCCAGAATGTCTTAAAAAATAACGCTGCAGTGAAAGTTAACATAGCATTTGGAGGAGAGTTCGAGATTGCTCAAGGTGAAAAGATGATAAATGAAACAAAGTACTTCACTACTTCAAACTCAGCCATTTATAGAGACACCAATCTTGATGAATGGTTCGAGAAAAAAGTAGTGGAACCCACCAACAGAGACTTGGAAGAATTCCAAGAGAGAGATAGTGGCTGGGCACTAAAAGCGATTGTTAACCTGGGGGTTAATATAAACAAATTTACACCACAGCTTGGTTCCTCATACATTGATCTTCCCGCTCAGATAAAAAGACAACAGGCATGCATTAATGTTAAGAATGATGATGAGGCATGCTTTGCATGGGCTGTCATATCGGCATTATATCCTTGTCGGAATAACTCCGCTTTAATGTCATCTTACCCACACTACTCCCAAGTGCTGAAACTTAAAGGTATTCAGTGGCCAATGACCGCCAAACAGATTCCTAATTTTGAAAAGCAGAATAATATATCGATCAATGTATACATTTTGAAAAAGGAGAAGAAGAACTATACGACTCTCCCGACCTTCCTAACAAAAAACAAGAAGGATAAACATGTGAATCTGCTTTTGATACAAAATAAATATGACGAGCAAGGTCCCCTTAAATATCATTACGTTTGGATAAAAAATCTATCTCGCCTCCTTTCCAAGCAGCTTAGCAATGAAGATGGAACAAAATATTTCTGTGATGGCTGCCTCCATTACTTTCGATCGCAAGAAAAGTTGAATGTTCATAAGACATGCTGCAAAGGGCGCTCAGATGTTCTCTGTGATAGGTGTTTACAACCATTTTTATCGTCTACACAGCTAGAAGCTCACATCAACGATTGTGAAAGAATAAATGAAACAGCCATTAAAATGCCTGAAGAAAGCCATAAAATGTTAAAATTTAAGAATTTCAGGAATAAACTAAAAGCCCCCTTCGCGGTATACGCAGATCTTGAAAGCGTTCTGGAACATAGTGCTGAAAAGACTACCTATCAAAAACATATACCTGCTGCCGTTGGGTATTACTTTAAATGTTCCTATGATGATTCTCTGTCATTTTACAAATCATATCGTGGAAAAGATTGCATGAAATGGTTCGCAGATGAACTAAATCAGCTTGCTGAGGATGTTTCTACAGTGTTTATGTGTCCGTTTGATATTAATATGACATTTCAGCAAGAGAGTGATTTTCAAGCAGCCACTCATTGTCATATTTGCGAGCAGCGCTTCTTCCCCAGTGATAAGAAAATGCGAGACCATAATCACCTGATCCCAGAAAATAATTATAGATTTGCAGCTCATGAAGGCTGTAATATTAATTACAAAGATGCTCACACTATCCCTGTGATATTTCATAACCTCAGTGGATATGACGCGCATTTCATTATTAATGATATTGCTACTCACATCAAAGGTCCTGTAGATCTTCTTCCTATTACTAAGGAAAAATATATTTCTTTCACTAAACACATTAATGATGCTCGAATTAAATTTCGTTTCATCGATAGTTTTCGATTTATGGCGTCTTCTCTCGATAAGCTCTCTTCTTATTTGACCGAATATCCTAATCTCAGCTCTCAATATGTTTTCCTTCCCGAGGAGCAGTTCAATCTTCTTACTGTGAAAGGTATAATGCCTTATGATTATATTGATTCTTTCGATCGTTTTATTGAAACATGTCTGCCGCCTATCGAGTTTTTTTATAATAAACTTGAGGATAAACCTTGTCCTCGCCGCCATTATCATCGCGCCCTCCAAGTCTGGTCCTCATTCTCTTGTTCTTCTCTCGGAGATTACGTCGATCTCTACATGAAAACCGATATTCTTCTTCTTGCCGACGTTTTCGAACGGTTCCGCTCCAGTTGTCTCGAAACATATAATCTTGACCCCGCTCATTACTTTACTCTGCCTGGATTCACGTGGGATGCGATGCTTAAGTATACAAAACAGGAACTTGAACTTTTAACTGATCCAGATATGCATTTGTTTGTGGAGCGAGGCATTCGTGGTGGTTTGAGTCAAGTTTGCTCGAAACGTCGTGTTCATGCTAATAACAAGTACATGGCATCTTACAACCCTTCGAAGCCCGACTCCTATCTGATGTATTTCGATGTCAATAATCAATATGGGTGGGCAATGTCACAATATCTTCCATATGGAGGTTTCGAGTGGTCTGATACTAACATCGACGTTCTTAGTATTCCGGACGATTCTTCTGAAGGGTGCATTCTCGAGGTTGATCTGGAGTACCCTCAACATCTCCATGATCATCATAAAGACATCCCATTCTGTCCCCAATCCTTGAACCCGAAAACTATGAAACCTCCTAAACGTCCGCGAGAGCTGACCAAATTAATGGCTACCCTTCATGATAAAGAAAGATATGTAATTCATTACAGAGCCTTGAAGCAAGCGCTAGCTCATGGATTAATACTAAAAAAGATTCATCGAGTCTTGAAATTTAAGCAGTCTCCTTGGTTAAAGTCATACATCGACTTGAATACAAATCTCCGGAAGGCAGCAAAAAATGAGTTTGAAAAGAATCTGTTTAAGCTTATGAACAATGCAGTGTTTGGTAAGACTTTAGAGGGTGTGCGCAGGCGCGTTGATATTAAATTGCTGACAGAGTGGGAGGGTCGTTATGGAGCTGAAGCTAGAATAAGTAGCCCCCTGTTTAAAAACGCTACTATCTTTAATGAAAATTTGATTGCTGTTGAGATGCATAGAGCGGAAATATGGTTAGTTAAACCGATTTATGTTGGAATGAGTATTTTAGACTTGGCGAAAACGACCATATATGATTTCCAATATGGCTACTTAGCTAGCAGGTTCGGAGAAAACTTTTCGACCTGCTTTACCGATACTGATAGTGTGATCGTGGAGATACGGGAAAAAGACCCGTATGAAGCAATGATACATGATTGCTATAAATATTTTGATACCTCAGACTATCCTAAAGATAACATTTACGGCATCCCTCTGGTTAATAAGAAGGTATTGGGCATAATGAAAGATGAGAATAATGGCTGCATTATGACCGACTACATAGGACTCCGATCGAAATTATACACGACAAAAGCAGCTAGCACAGATGTTGACATTAAAAAGCTGAGGGGGAAGTTGAAAGAACAAGAGTATGACGATGATGAAGTTGATAATATTATACGAAATTATGGTGTGACAAAGAAGGCGAAGGGGGTAAAGAAATCTGTAGTAAATACTAAAATTACTTTTGAGGACTACGTAGAATGTTTAGATACCTTTACAGCAAAGGTCACCTCACAAAATCTTATACGCTCTGATAAACACAAAGTTTATTCTATAACTCAAAGTAAGATTGCGCTAAGCCCTAATGATGATAAAAGACATCACATTCAGGGTTCTTATGATACGCTTCCCTTTGGGCACTATTTAATTGATACTCTTGAGATGGATGTTGATTAGATTTAACACAAAGATTTGAATAAACTTATTTTAACATTTATCATTGATGATTTTATTGACTTTAAGATGGATGCTGATTGAAGTTGGTCTTAAAACTTTATTTATTACAAATGTATCACTAATTATTACTATCACTAATCGTTTTTACGTCACTAAGATTATTTAGATGATTGAATATTGTAATTTTTTATAACTTTATTTATTACAACTAACATAATGATATCTGGAACAGGCCCTTTTTACTACATTCCTCAACCTTTCCCACACTCATTGTTTTTATATCATATGATGATTCTAGTTGATCGTAGTTTTGTATATATTATCTCTAAATTTAGTATAATTAAGTATGCCCCTAAAAAAGATGTTTAGTTATGACCAAAAAAAAGATATCTGATATGGACCACTGGCAAATTAATGAGCCGTTCTGGTTAATTCCAGAGCCGTTGCTCGTGTAGCCTCCAAGTTAAAACAATCGATAACTTAATGGTCTTCTTTCCCCGATTTAGTTTTAAGTCTTCGATATCCTATCAAAATACAGGAGTCGAAAAAATCCCTAGTTTTAAGATTAGATAACCTACAGTTATTTTCCCCTAATAATTCATTTTTGAATACTATAGAACTTAGTAACGAATGAATTGATACCAAAGTATCGGTGTTTTAACATTAATAAGAATACATAAAAGATGTCCAACAGATCAATAAAAAGATGTCTACTAAACCAAGTAAAGATCTGATCTTAGTAAGTTAAGTATATCACTATTATTAAATATATTATCATATAATGTAAAAATCATTCCTACTAACCATCACCCCTACTAACCTGGCGGTCGATGTAGTCGTACCTTCACGTTGGTGATCGCTGTTAAGAATATATTTTTGTTTTTTCAAAAAATTTATGTTCGACCGAATTGGCTACCTTTCATTCATTGCATGCTTACATTATTTTTATAAATCGCTTTACACACATTTCATCGCTTAGATACTAACATTATTTTATTAACGTTTACATATTAACCATTACTTACTGCTTGACTGTCCTTGCTAACATTTTTTCAGTCTATGTAGTCTAAATTTGTTTATGGTCATAGGTAAAATACAGTACATGTATTTTTCTATTTCAATAATACAACTTATTTTCACTATATTAAATACCTTTTCTATGTCGACGTATAACTCATATCTATATATCAAACAACTGATTGTGCTATGCTATATTGTTAAACGATTTTTCTAATAAAACAGATAATCCCATTTTTATGTGAGAAGTATAATACCAACCTACATAATATTACCCTACTTGCCGTATATGAAATAAAGTATGCAACTTACAATCTTTGTAAATAGCAAGTGTATGATTGGAGGAAGATTCATGTAGATCCAATCAGAGAATATTATATTGTGTATGTTTGTCGGTCTGATCTTAAGAATGTTATATGTTCTTTGTAATGACCAGGTGTATGAATGGAGGGAGATTCATGTATAGTAGTATTCAATAATAGAAGACGGTGGATGTTTGTTGGTTTGATCTTAAGAATGTTATTATATTCTTTGTAATGACCAGGTGTATGAATGGAGGGAGATTCATGTATAGAAGATTATAGAAGATTATATTGAGGATGATTGTTGCTTTGGTCATAAGAATGGTATACGTTCGTCGTATTCTATTTCTAGTATTACCTCCCACGCTGCTATGTTGTTTTTATCGACACCTGTATCTTTTATTAATTGTTTCGAGAGAGAGAGAGAGAGAGAGAGAGAGAGAGAGAGAGAGAGAGAGAGAGAGAGAGAGAGAGAGAGAGAGAGAGAGTCTTTTTATGATGTCTTATAGATGCTAGATGGTTTGGGCAAAGGACGGAAGATGAGAGTGAGAGCATGTCATGTATGTTCGGTGGTTTGGATATAATGTCCTAATGATTCTATTGTGTCTTATACGGTAAGTCTACATTCCCAATGTTCCTCTGACAATGCAGCTATTGTAATTCCATGATACAATACTCCTTTTGGCAATGTCCCGATGATTGTTTTCTCACCATATTCGCTATCCCTCGATGCACATCACGATCTGATCAATAACGGAGATATGCTGTAGTGCCGTTTTGGCCGTCCTCTTTTTGTGTTAGCTTATTCCTTACCCCTCCACTTTCCTATGATACCTCACACGTCACGATCAATAACGGTGATATGCTGTAATACCGTTTTGGCCGTCATCTTTTCTTATGTAACTTATTCCTTACCCCCTCTCCTTTCCTACGATACCTCACACGTTACGATCAATAACGGAGATATGCTGTAGTGCCGTTCTGCCGTCCTCTTTTTTGTGTTAACTTATTCCTTACCCCCTCCCCTTCCTACGATACCTCACACGTCACGATCAGACGAGTCTTGGCGCCTCTACCGTAAAACGAGACAAAAATGACCAGAATGGACCTTAGCGATTTCTTATGGGATTTAACACGGGAAAATACGCCGAACTGTTGCAGTACAATTACTCATATTAATTGTCTAATAGCAAAACATGGGGTTGTATACTTTTAAAATTACTAATGATTTTTCTCGGACAAAGCATCGCAACAATCTTTACTAGTCTGGTGAATGATTCAATGGCAAAGAATGGTCAAAAGTCTGGCATTTTAATAGTCAAGACGTTAGATCTGATCCACATTATGGAGAAGTCCTACGTTGCCGCGATGTAAAATCAAGGAAAAGTTTAAAGATCACATATCGCACCTCCGCTCAAATAGTGTCATAAGTAAAAAAAGCAAAATATCGATAAAACGACGTTTAAAATTTATACTAGAACTTTTTAAGGTTTAATTCAGAAACTTTTAAAATTAGTAGGTATAATAACTTATTTGGTCAGTAGACCAGGGCGCATCTGTAAAAATATTAGTTCATTTGGATGTTGAGAGGTGACTCATATTTTTTTGCAGAAATTGCTTGAAAATAACTCATATAATAATATTTGAGCTATCCTCCCGCTCAAAAAGGTCCGGAACATTGTTTAAATAATCAAAGCGTCAAAAAATGAAAGAAAAATTCGATTTTTTTCTTGGTTGTCTTGATTATAACTTTAAAAGTATTCATTTTCGAAAAAAGTTGCTCCAACATAAAAGTTGCGTAATTAAATTTCCTACAATGTAGGATTGGTTAAATTTTTTTAAAATTGTCACCCTTGTTGCAAAATAGTGATAATTGCGAAAAAACCTTGAAAAATCAAGTATTCGCATATTACTCTTTTTATCCATTTATGCTACACTTAGGACCTTCATGTTTTAACCAGAAAAACTTTATGATTATTAAATTAGTAAAATTAGTAAACAATACTGTAAGATTTCATTAAGATCTGTTTAACAGATTTTGCAAAATAAATTTTGCAATCCAGCTTTGCAAAGCAGATAGCAAGTTGAATTTTTTTTGACATATAGAAGAGTATTGTACCTTTCATTTGCAGTTTGCAATATTAAAATCGGTTAACTACCACGACGTCAGAAATTTTTTAAATAAACATTAATTTTTGGTACTACGCGCAGGACAGCGGAGTGGTTTGCTCTGATTGATCATTCCAATGACCTTTGATAATGATTGATAAATTTTAATTTTTACTACATTTCGATATAAATAAATAAATTTGTCTATTGCAAAATAAAAACACATACGCTGTCCTTAGAAAAACCATTTTTCTTAGCAAAAACTTTCTTTGTTCATATATTTTAACTTAGAGAATAAAAGTTTATTATTTTTAAACATATGGAATTGTTTAAAAAATATTTCACTAACAATAATAAAATTAGTTTGATTTTTGTGGAATTAAAATATTAAAATACAACAAAATATAGAGTAAGAAAATAATATATTAGATAAAGATTGGAAGAAATTTTGGTGGAAATCAACTTGTGTGAATCGAACACCGCTGTCTTGCGCGTAGCACCAAAAATTATTGTTTACTTAAAAAAATTATGACGCCGTTATAGTTAACCGATTTTAATTTGGCAAATTGCAAATGAAAGGTACAGTATTCTTCTATTTGTAAAAAAAAACTTATAAAAATTTAACTTGCTATCTTCTTTATTTTCAGTCCTGCAACATTTAAAAAAAATGAATTTTTTTTTGCAAGAGTTGGATTGCTAAATTTATTATGCAAAATCTATTCAACCGATCTTAACTAAATTTACAGTGTTGTTTTGTCATATCACATAGTTTTTCTGAGTAAAATATGAAGGTCGTAAGTTTAGCAGAAATGGTTGAAAATCGTAAAATGCGAGTACTTGTTTTTTTACGTTCTTTTCGCAATTATTGCTATTTTGCAACAAGGGTAACAATTTTGAAATTAATCAATCTTATATTGTAGAAAATTTAATTACGCAACTTTTATTTTAGTGCAACTTTTCTCGGAAGTGAATACTTTTAAAGTTATAATCAAAAAACGAAGAAAAAAATCGAATTTTTCCTTCATTTTTTGACATTTTGATTATTTAAACAATGTTCCGGACCATTTTAGGTGGGAGGACAACTATGGGTTAACTCCAAGCAATTTCTGCAAAAAAATTAGGGTCACCTCTCAACGTCCATCTCAAAACAGATCCGCCCTGGACTACAATTAAAGAAGGTTTTTGAAGCTCTACAAAATAGTGTATTAATTCTGTTAAAAATATTTAAAAAAATATTATATTTGAGTTATGACACTATACAGATAAAATAACGACAAAACAAAATATTATTTATCAAAAGTGACTCTTGCAGTACCTACAGAATATAATATTATTATTATTATCTTGTTAACAGACTTATAATTTTTAATGATGTAACTTTAAATACAAGTAACCACGTTAAACAAAAATTACTGCAAAAAAAGACAAATAAGTGATAAATGTGTCACTTTTCTTGAGCACATACGCAGATTGCTTTGAATAAAGTAATCATATTATATTCTGTCTTAACTCTACAAACAACGCTTTATACACATCTTAGATGGACAAATGCCTTGCACAAGTCGATATGTGACACTGTTTATGTTCGGTACACGATTTTGGTTAATCACATAATGACACGAGTGTCATCTAACGACAAATACTTTAACTCTAAACGTAACACTTTTTGAGATACAATTTTGTAGTTTTATTAAACTGTTGGTGCAATAAAACCGTTTTTAAATTTTTTTGAGTTGTGACGCTAGTTAAGCAAAGGTGCGATATTATTTTATACAAAAATGTAACATTTAAATGGTTTCCGCCCAAATACTCTGATATTCCAAAGCATGTAGGTATACCTGTAAGCGGCACATAATGGAATTGTTATTCCGAAAACATTATGTGATGTAACCCGTAAGGGTCTTTTTTAATAAACAGCATGGTGCAAATGAAAGTAAAAATTCGTTATTTTGTAAACTGGTGACTGTAAGGAAAAATCTCGAAGCGGAACGATTTTTATTTTATTATGATATTTAAGCGTATTATACAGTGTGTCTTCGTTACTTGGAACCATATTTGAAACTTTTTTAATATCAATTATACGAAAAAAAGTTATTCTTGATAAAGTGCTCTACCTAGCCTTAAACCTAAAATGTCATCAGATATCAAATTTTATCAATAGTATACGATGTCAAAAAATATATGAATTTCGCTCAAGAGTAAAGTACCTTTATATTTGAAAACATCGAAAATTTTTATTTAGAAAAGTTGTTCCGAAATAAAAATTATGTCATAATTTGCAATTACGTTTTTCTAATTAAAAAAATAAATTTTGAAAATTTTTCTTAAATTAAGGATAATTAACATGAATTTTATTTATGATATCTCCGATTATTATTAATTTTACGCAAAAAGAATTATTCTCTATAAAAAGTTCTCCATAGTCTGACAACCAAGATGCAATTATAATATGATGTGTGTGTGTGAAAAAATGGCTTGGATGCGAGTCCGTTAGCCACAGATTTTTATTTTATTTTTACCTCAATTTATTAGTTTATAATATATTATAAATATTATAAATATCATAACATATTATAATATGTTACATTGTAGCAATTTTATACGAGGTACGTGAAAAAATATGAATTTTGCTGCAGAGTAAAGGACCTTTCTTTTTCACAATATTGAAAATTGGTATTATAAAAAGTTATTCGGGATTAAAAACTGTGTTTCAATATTCAATTATATCCTTCTACTTAAAATATTGTGAACTATAAAGGTATTTTTACTCTTGAGCGAAATTCATATTTTTGACATACCACGTATAAAATTTATAAAATTTAATATCTTATAATTGCGTCTTGGTTATTAGACTATGCAGAAACTTTTTATAAAGAATAACTTTTTTTCGTAAAATTAATAATAACGAAGTTATCATAAATAAAAAATAATGTTGAGTATCCGTAATTTGAGAAAAAATTTCAAAATTTATTTTTTCAATTAGAACATAATTGCATATTATAACATAATTTCTAATTCCAAACACCTTTTCTTGATAACAATTGTCCATTTTTTTTTAAATTAAATTATTTTGACACAAAAAAGAAGAATGTATGTAATTTATTTTAATTCAAAATACATTTTACTGCGGTCAGAAATCAGAAAAAAATATTTATTTCACAAATAAACATTGCTGTTCGCTTAATTTAAATTTTCAAACTTCCAAGAGGCATGTGGCTTGAACATTGAACTTAAGGCCATCGGTACATAATTCGCAAAAATTTTACGGATATCCCTACTTTTTATGTCTTTACACGGCAAATTACATGTAGTAAAATTCACACTGGTATGGATATGTAAACATTACTAGAATGTCATTCTACTTGACAATGTCATCATTAACTTTTAAAAAATGGCTTTTGAATGTTCTTGGATAACTGTTATTTGTATAATTGCAAATTATTAATTCAGTTAATAAATGTGATAATTTTTTCACTAACTATGTATTCAGTGATTGTAATAATTTATATGTACATGTACAACAAAAACTAATACTCAATCGAGAAAAGAGGAAAAGTGTTAAAGTGATTTTTTAATAATATATTGTTACTATGGAACGCTTACAATTTTGAACATCTTTAACAACAAAATACTTGGATCACAGAATATATCCTGATGTATTCTCTGCTTGGATCTTCCACAAATAATAAATAATAAATAACTTTTATTAAGTTCACGTCTTAAATCAATTATTTATCAAATACACTATCAATTTATTTAATCAACAACTCAAAATATTCCCGATGCCATGTCAAATATTTAAAACTGTCAGTGTCTTGTCATCATATTCTATTTGACAGTGCGTTGTATGACAAAGATAGCGAATGTTCGATTTGGAAAATATCACCACGGACATGGTGTCCTTTTTTTCGAATCCTGAAAACCCTAATAAATATTTTTTAAAAATTTAAACCCATAATGAAAGACTAAATTATTATCGAGGGCTGAAAGTTCCTTAGAATAAATAAAAAGTTTCTTTTGAATGAGATATTTGAAATTAAAAATCACACTATATTTTCTCTTAGTTTTTCACCCCTATAACTTATTAAAATAAACATTATAGAAGTTTTCAGGGAGTTTCGGCCCTCGGTAAGAACGTAATCTTTCATTCTGCGTTTAAATTTTTCAAAAATACTTATTAGTTTTCTCAGGATTCGAAAAAAATTAATCCCCATTTGAATAGCATTGCAGCCGAAAATACGTACCCATCCCCTTAATCGAAAATGAATGTTTATTTGTGAAATAAACATTTTTTTCTGTTTTCGGGCAACAGTAACATGTACATATTTTGAATTAAATAAATTACATATGTACATTCTTCTTTTTTTAGTCAAATAATGTAATTAACTTTTTTGGACACCCTGCATAAATAATAATAATGTAAATGTTTATACTAAAGAATAGAGAATTGAATAACCTTTCAAATGAGCTAGTATACGACCCCTATACTCATTTAAAAAAATCGTCGATTACGTCATCACGGCTAGATGGATGACGTCACTAGTATGATATGTGGGGGCAAAAAAATTACAATATAGAAATAAAATCGGTATTTTTCCTTATACTCGCCGGTTTATGAAAAAAAGAATTTATTCCTTTCATTTGCACCATACTGTATTATATTACTTTTATAAAGGATTTCAATTAATTTTTTAGCGGCCGTGGGTAACGGCATAAACGCTGGCCTCATACGCCAGTAGACGTGGTTTCGATCCCTGCCAAAGACAAACCATTTTCATTTCCAATAATGACACGAGCCGTCTCACCGTGCCTCGGAGAGTACGTTAAGCCGTCGGTCCCCCTGGGCTAGTGTACATCGACACTAGTTACTTGAAACAGGGTTAAAGATGTAATTGGCGCTGGAACTATCCGAAAGGATCTCCCCGGCAAAAATGCCATACGATATTATTTATTAATTAATTTTTTAGATACTTAGGGTTATATTGTTTGCAGTAATGGTGTAACAGCACACCCAGTCAATTCGATAATGATCACTACCAAAATACAAACACGAATTTCTTCAGTTTCCTTCAGGTTATGCACATATTGCTGATGTTTGTACAAGCATTTGCCAATATCCTAACCCCTAAGCCTAATCTCATTAAATAACATTTCAAACATATATATCTTACGGGTAAAGTTAGGTAAATGGGTAAAGTACGAAGTACCCGCGAGGTATCGGTAATATCCGATAGTTAGTCCGAAATATAATTTAAATAGTTCAAATTTCGGGCTTTACTTGGGTAAAACACATTCTGCCTCCTGGTTAAATGCTTATTCGGGTATAATGACATGGCCGTAAATGTTTCAAAAATATCTTAATACTGGGTGTTTCATTGGGAAAGTAACATACGTTAACTGTACAAAGAGGACACTTGGCTGTCTCAAAAATACCATACTTAATGGGTCTTACTTCATTAATAACAAGGATACGGGGTGTTTTATATATTTTGCCATTTTCCTATTTGGTTCCTAACTTTTTAACCACACTGTATATTCATTTTATATTTGGCACGCAAATATTCTTTATCTATGTCATATTATGTATAAGTTTTTAGTTTGTGAAAACTGCCATTATAGATAGTAGTGCGTGAAGGGTTTAAAGTGTGCGTAAAGTAACAATGTATTTTAAATGGGATTTACTTTTTCGCACACTTTCAATGGGTTTTTTGGCACACTTTCATATAATCAAATATTCTTAACTTTCGCGTTGTCATGGTGATGACAATATGAGCAATGACTTACAATAAAAATTTTGACAGTTTTGTGGTTTGAAAGTAGTTAGGATTTTTAAATGTCAAAGTTCTAAAAATTGTAGAATAGAAATAAATTTCAGTGACGAAGAGTTGCAGTTTTTTTATTTGTTTATCGTAGATGAAATATTGTATGAAACTGTGCATGAAGTACTTTTTGCGAACTTACGCGATGTATAGCACTCGCTCCGTTGTCGCTCGTGATCTAAAAATCGCGTGCGTTCGCAAAAAGCATACTTCACGAACTGTTTCATAAATAACTATTAAGGTGTACAATCAACTAATTTATTTATAATTGTAAACAATCCAGGGCCTCGATTTTTGATCCTTCGCTTCGTTATCGAACGTATTCGCTTCGTATACGAAACAGATACGAAACGAATACGTTCGATAACGAAGCGAAGGGTCAAAAATCGAGGCCCAGGGTCGGATTAAAAAATAATGGAAAAACGTTCCGACCCAAAAAACACCCTGTACATTAAATTTTTTTAAAATTGATTTTGCATTTGAAAAAGCATGAAAATCTAAATTTAGTGATATACTATGAATTTTTAGCAAAATAATTTTTCTGGTAAAATTTTAAATTTGAATTCTGGAATTATATGAATTGCGAGGGCTCAAGTAGAAAAAAATTTAAATGCGACTTAATTTTACACCCTAGCCGGTGAAGTGTATTTAGATTTTTTAGAAAATATTTTACCAGTACTTACAGATAATGAAAATATCAATACAGGTGGAATATACTTTCAACATGATGGTACTTCACCACACTACCGACGCGACGCATAGTTAGAGATTTTTTATCCGACAATTTTCCTAATAGATGTATTGGTAGAGGTTACCTCATGCCTAACCTTCAAGATCATGTGATTTTAATCCTACCGACTATTATGTTTGGGGATATATAAAATATAAAGTTTATAACGAGGAAATAAACAGAAAGGAAGAACTTCTTAACCGAATTCGAGACGCTTTCCAAGAAATGAAAAATATAACCCTGACGAGATTTGGAAGTCAGTCAGACAAATAACAAAAAGAGCAAGATATTACCTTCAACAAGTCGGCAATTTTGAACAATTACTGTAGTTTTGATAAGTGATTTTTTAGCAAAATTTTTTCTAATTTTAAGATAGTTCGTAAATTTTATTTTTAAGATAGTTCGTTAATAAAAGTTATGTACAGTCGGAAAAATGAAAGAATACCCATGAACGAACATATAAAACATGCTGTATTTTCCTGTCACCATGTCACAAAGAAAATTGTCCAGTGCAAGTAAATGTAACAATATTTATTACATGTACTTGCGCTAGCCAATTTTTTGTGTGACACGGTGAAAGCAAAATACAGCGTGTTTTATATGTTCGTTCATGGGTATTCTTTAATTTTTTCTACTGTATTTTTGTGGTCTTTTTATTATTTATTCATTAATACTTAAAGGTGAATATTTGTTATGAATTATTTGTAACCATAATAAAAAAAAACTGAAATGTTAATATTTTACCAATTTAGATTAAATAACGGTATTAATTAAAATTAAGTCACATTTTAATATTTTTTTTCTTTGAGCTTCGCAATTCACATAATTTCAGAATTCAAATTCAAAATTTTAGTTGAAAAATCATTTTGTCGAAAATTAAAAGTACACCACTAAATTTAGTTTTTCATCCTCTTTTCAAATGCAAAATCAATTTAAAAAAAATTTAATTTACAGGGTTTTTTTGGGTCGGAACATTCTTCCAATATTTTTTAATCTGGCCCTGGATTTTTTACAATTGTAAATAAATTGATTGGGGCTGGGGGATGGGGTCTAGGAAAGTTGGTCGAGAACACTTCGTCGACGGAAAATTAGTCGACAACATTTGGTCGACAAAACAGTTGGTCGAATGCACAATTCATCGAATGTACAAGTCGTCGACTAACATTTGTTCAAATGGATTTTTCGTCGACAAACTGGTAGGTCTGGATCCCGCGTATGAAAAAAAAGTTGATTAATAGCAAGCTGAAAATTTGTTAGTAGCTTAAGGGTGTCTAGTCGGATAAACTTTGATATGTGGGAACACTGGAACAGGGGCAGTTTTAATTGTGGAACAGGTTAAAAATTTGGAACGGTCACACCACGAAAACGACACATTTATTTTGTCCGACAGAACAGACTTAAACTCTCCGAACAGAGATTAAACACTCATGCAAAAATCAGACTGCTATTTATCACCTGTCATAATTCCTGTCATTTGACATATTCTACATGTTCCACTCATTAAAACGCCCATTTGGTGATAAATAGCAGTCTGATTTTTGCATGAGAGTTTAATCTCTGTTCGAAGAGTTTAAGTCTGTTCTGTCGGACAAAATACATGTGCCGTTTTCGTGGTCTGACCGTTCCAAATTTTTAGCCTGTTCTACAATTAAAACTTCCCCTGTTCCAGTGTTCCCATATATCAAAGTTTGTCCGACTAGACACCCTTAAGCTATTGACAAATTTTCAGCTTGCTATTAATCAACTTTTTTTTCATACGCGGGATCCAGACCTATGGTATTTATCTTTAGGATAAAGGTCTGACCGTTCCAAATTTTTAGCCTGTTCTACAATTAAAACTTCCCCTGTTCCAGTGTTCCCATATATCAAAGTTTGTCCGACTAGACACCCTTAAGCTATTGACAAATTTTCAGCTTGCTATTAATCAACTTTTTTTTCATACGCGGGATCCAGACCTATGGTATTTATCTTTAGGATAAAGGGATTAATGGTGACAAACGACGGATTATTGGTTTTTATTTTGATAACTGGAATATTGTATTATACATTATTTGTTTTGGGGTTTTGTTAATTTTTTTTTCTAAATCTTAATTATTTTTAAATTTAATGAAAAAATTGGCTGCGGTGGGGGAGTAGACAGCAAATATAAACCGATATTTTAATTAGTGATGTTGTACCGTTCTTCGCTTTGGTGCCGGCGCACCTGCGAACGGAGCATTTTCGGACAAGTCAAATTTGGGGGCACTTGCGGACAGCGAACAAGACGAAATATGCGAGATGCTGAGGTAAATAAATTGTTAGGGAATCGAGGCATTTCCGTACAATGTTTTCGACTGCAATAATCAGTCAATATCAATAAAAAAGTAAAGAAATCGTGAGAATAAACTTCTCGTCACACTTTCTTCAAGGCTTAGCATGGACACAACACTTAACAAGCACGGAAACATTAAGAAAGATGAAAAAGGCAAAAGAAATACTCAACACTATGAAGGAAAAAAAATGAGCTAAAATAAATATACATTCTCTTCTTCTTCGTCAGACTCCCCTCGAGAATCAGATTCTTCTACCTGATCTGTAAATAGTTGTAATATGTATTTAGAATTAATGAAAAATTAATTAGTGATTAATTGATTAAGTTGCTACGTATTCTTACTTATATAACCAATGCTTAATACTTTTCCTTATATAACCAATCACATTAGGTTTTTTATTTCTTAGTACATATATGACCAAAGTAGCTCATGTTTCTTTCCTTCATAGTGTTGAGTATTTCTTTTGCCTTTTTCATCTTTCTTAATATCTCCGTGTTTGTTACGTGTGTCCTTGATATATATTTAACATTATTCGATAACTCCACATCTCAACAACAGGCTTCGACTCCGTATAAAAGGACGGAGAATACGTAGCAACTCAACTAATTAATCACTAATTAATTTTTAATTAATTCTAAATACATATTACAACTATTTACAGATCATGTAGAAGAGGAATCTGAGTCTCGAGGGGAGTCTGACGAAGAAGAAGAAAATTAATATTTAAGCTCAGATGAGGAGTTTAAAGAAGAAGTACAAGATTCGGACACAGAATTAATTTAGTTTATAGTTTTGTACTTTTCTACCTATCATATTTATAATAATAAATTTGTTTATCATATTTGCAAAATCTATTGTATTATTTTTTTTAATTAAGAAAAAGTTACTTAAAAAGCTATAATATACAATAATTACTCTAACGTTTCGAGGAACAACAACATGGATATCGCCAGGTCACGTGATTTTTCTCGAGAAAACGGACTCGCTCAGCTACAACAGAGGACGCAAACAGCTATCGGTATACGCTCTTTCTCACACCGTTGCTTACCTATAGCGCTTTTCATTTATATGCACGCGTAATTTGTTCGATCACCTGGCAGTTGGAAAATTTCACCAAAAAAACCTGTCTTTTTTAGAATATTTATTTTTAATATTAAAAAATACCCTGTCAAAATAACAATTGCACCTCCCTGTCCGGAAGGAATGTACATAGCTATGCATGTATAGTTGTATATTTTATACCGGTTAATAGTATGTACAGATTCAGATGAAATCTTCTGAAGTTCAGATGCATCCCCTGAAAATAATCCTGGGGCGCCCATGCAAGTATCTTGCAGAGTTAAAATCGCCATCAAATCGCCTTGCCTGTATATTTTCTTTATATTTGAATATTTAAATTTACTTTAAAGTCACGTCAATGATATTTTTTGTAATAAAAATTTTTACCCTTTTGTTAACTTTGGGGGGGGGGGATTTTTGGGGAGAATAACCGCTACCCTCCAGCCAGCCCGGCATTTTTGTATTAGACTATCATGGAAGAGTCACCTGAAAAATTTTCAGGTTGCCTAAAATACCTACTCAAAAATGTCTTACAGCTCTTGGACCATATTTTTATATGTTAAGTACGATTATGGAGACCTGTTAATAATCTGAAAATGTATTTATAATTTACATTTTTAGGTATATTTTGAAAAAGAAGCCACATCTCGATAAAAGGTGACTTATCAAAAAAAGACTAAGAGGCAAGAAAGTTTCAAAAACACTGTGTTTAACTAATGGTACCAAAAATAGTTTAATTGGAACGTGCACAAACATTTGGGGGGTTTAAAGGAACAAAACTCCCATTAAATTTTTATGTAAATATATTAAAAAAGAAGCCGTATCTCGATAAAAACTCACTTATCGAAAAAATACCAGGAGGCAAAAAAGTTTTAAAAACGTTGTGTTTAACTAATGGTACCACAATAATGAAATAGTTGGAACGTACACAAAAGTTTGGGGGGGTTTAAAGGATCAAAACCCCCATAAAATTATTATGGGGTGGACAAATCTCACTATAATTTTGTTTTAATATGATCCTGCCATACGAATGATACATGTCCATTTTCAATAAAAAATCTTTAATAGTTTTCGATGTATTGAAAAAAATCAATTTTCATTTTGTAACTTCAAAGGGCTGTAACTTTTTTTAGGAGCACATTTGTACTAAGATACGTTAGGTTCAATCGAACTATTTTTGACTCCAAAATGTGTGGTATAATTTATGACCAATCTTTTCGGGACACCCTGTATATTGGCGTGTTTCCGCCATGTATTGTTCCTTTTGGGTCTTTGTCGACGAAAAATCCATTCGATCAAATGTTCGTCGACGAATTGCACATATGATGAATTGTGCATTCGACCAACTGTTTGTCGACCAAATGTTGTCGACTAATTTTCCGTCGACGAAGTGTTCTCGACCAACTTTCCGACACCGATTGATTGGACACCTTGAAGAATATTCGCGTGTTAAATATAAAATAAATATACAGTGTGGTTAACAAGTTGAAAGTCGTATTTCAATTTTTTTTTTCTACTTCAAGCTCTCACAATTCACATAACTTCAGAAATCAAATTCAAAATTTTACCAGAAAAATCAGTTTGCCGAAAATTCAAATTTTACCAATAAATTTAGTTTTTCATTCTCATTTCAAATGCAAAATACATTTTAAAAAAAATTCATGCACAGGGTGTTTTTTTTGGGTCGGAACAGTTTTCCAATATTTTTTAATCCGGACCTGGATTTTTTCAATTGTAAATAAATTAATTGATTGTACACCATAAAAAATATTTGCGTGCCAAATATAAAATAAATCTATAGTGTACACCCAGTATATTTGTTATTAATGAAGTAAGACCAATTAAGTGTGCTATTTTTAAAACCGCCTAAGTGTCCTCTTTCTACAGTTAACGTATGTTACTTTCCCAATGAAACACCCTGTATAAGAAAAAAACGCATTTTACAAAAGTAAGGAAAGTAAAATTATAAATACTGCAGAAAATGAAATTATAATCTATTTGTTAAAACAAGACAAGCTGCTGTTGCATTTGGAATTACAAATATTTCCAGCAGCTTTACATTTGTATTTATTTTACCAAAACCTGACGGGAACTTCTTACTTTACCCGTAGGATTACGGGTAATCGTAGGATTACCCGTTTACCTAACTTTACCCGTAACATATATACTCCAGGCTGTGGGTGAAAAATAGGTCGATTTCAGGATATTATTCAGGAATTTTTGAAACCTATCAGGTGTTGTAAAGGACGATGCCAGGAATAACTTCTACTGAAATGTGACCAAAAATATTGTGAGCTTTTTTTTTATTGCGATTTTCATTTGTTAAATTTGCAATTTTTAAAGATTTTTAATTTTGTAGCTTAGGATATTGATTCTAGAGAAAAACTTTTTAATAGAAAGTTGTAGTAAATTAAAAAACCTACAATTTGAGCTATGGTAAGTTTAATTTCATTTATTGGTTATTGCAAAAGAGCCTGCGAAATGTCCAAAATGGCCGTTTTTTACAATTGCGTTATTTATTGTACTAATCATTTTTTTTTATTTTTTAAAGCTTTAAAATGAAGATCTTTCAATTCCAAACATAAAAAAATTGTAAGGCCGGATTAACGAATTTGTTGCTTAGATATTATAAATTGTTTATCCCAAGAGGTCAAATGTCGAAAGCTATAACTTTTTGAAAAAAAAAATCGTAGAGAGTTGGTGAAACATCCAATCTCCTTCTAAAGAGTTATATTTTCATATTCTGATGTAAATAAATGCGTAAAACATTTTTAAACCTCTAATTTTTGGGTTTGAAAATAAGGGGACAAATTTCGTTATAAACATTTAGAGCTGAAGCGGCCCTGTACATCCTATAAGTTTTTAACTTACAGATTATTGTTGCTGAAGACAAATTGAAGATTTATAAAAAAAAATTAAAAATTTCTACGACCAACTGAAGCCGAGCTAAATGTTGGGTTTGAAAATAAGGGGGCTAATTTCGTTATAAACATTTAGAGCTGAAGCGGCCTTGTACATCCTATGAGTTTTTAACTTACAGATTTTTGTTGCTGAAGACGAAACGAAGATTTATAAAAAAATAAAAATTTTCTACAACCAACTGAAGCCGAGATAATTGTTTCTTTTTTCTTAAATCGTAGTGCCTTTATTTATAACAATTAAAAAATTATTTTACAGTCATTGACTAAAGAAAGACTTATATTATCTTAAAATAAAAATTATTATAAAATATAGTTACATTTAATTATTAAAAATTATTTTTAAAATCGGTGCTTTTGCGAGCGGCCGAATTTTGCAAATCGCCCAGTTCGCTTCAAATCCGCGCGCTCGGAAAATTTGTACGTAACTTGTATTAAATTTTGACCGAAAACAATTTAATAATATTACTATTATAATATACAGTCTATTTACCACTGTATTTGTTTTTCTTGATAAACTTTTATATGTGAAATCTCATTTCTGAAGAAATAATATTACAAAAATGATACATTATATGAAATATACAGGGTGAGTCACCACTAACGGGACGGAATATTACAGCGAAACGGTAAAAGATTTGAAAAAAATTTAAATTGAATAGTTTGTAAGTTGATAAAAGCTACATTTTAAAATTATTTTGAAATATACAGGGTGTCCCAATAAATGGCGGCGTATCAAAGATATATTTTTTCTTATGGAACACCCTGTATTTTATTTCATTTTTTAATTGTCCGCAAAAAATAAGGTAGAGTTTCATAAGGCTTCCCTATACCTATGTATAGAGTGTTCTGAGTTATGTTGACTTTTCTTAAAATGTAAAGTTTTAAAGAAGGCTTATTCTCAAGTTATTTAAAAAATTATAAAAACATTACTTTTACATCTAAATAGCTGGATATTAGTTGAATGTATTCCATGATTAATTATTACACATTTGTCTACAGGGTGTTCAAAATTTATAGTTTCATTAGTGGGGTATTCATTGTGTCATATGAGGCGTATTTTAAAAGGAACACCATGTATATTAATAAATAATTATACTTAACAAATTTACCTCTTTCGAATGGTATATGGATGACCTATACCTAGGTCTCATAGTTTTTGCGTAATTTACAATAGGCCGTTCCAACATGCTGTCAAAATTAAATCAATATGGCTGCTGGAAGTAAAACATAAATGTTATTCTATAGGTTCTTAATGTGTTTTAGATGGTTTTAGATCATTTTTGTTGTGTTTCTTTGTAATTTTGTGTTGTACAAAGATTAATTTAACATTTTCTCTGGAAGTACTAATTTAGAAAGATAATATGCTTCATTGGTGTTGTGTTTTGAAGTGTGAAATGCAAAGTAATCCTGATAAAGTCAAGATAAAGTTCACTTTTAAACTGAACTAAATACGGTATCAGCTGAGAGGCAACAATGGTTAAATGCAATACAATGTAAGGTTTTACTAGCGAAATGAAAATTCTCCTGTCCTGTCTGCTGTAATCATTTTATATCTGGTAAGTTACAATTACAACGATTTTTGAAGATGTTAACATTTTAATCTTATAGGAAAACCAGCCGACTTAATCGATAATAACAATCCAGATTGGGTTCCTTCAATAAATATGGGCTATAAACACAATGAAATAAGTTCCCCAAAATCTAAAATGAAGTGGTATCAAAGGAGAATTAAAAGAAAAAATATTCATATTGAAATTATTTATAAGGCACTGGACTGTCTTAAATTCTACAAATACTAGGTGGGTAAATGATTTTAGACATTTTTCATTAATGGTTGTAGGTTACTGTTACTTCAGTAGATTTGTTTACACGGGTAGAGTAATGATGCAAGTACTTGATAGAGTAGAGTAACTCTACCTGTAAAAATGCTCAGCACAGTAGAATAGCTAGTAGAGTGTATAGTAGGAGTTAAATTAGAGTGACTAGCAACATATGGCAAAGTAACTACTCTATGGCCACCACCACTGCCAAAATGTCTACTCGGCTGCGCACTCTACCCATGGAACACGCTCAATTATGGCAGAGTAGAGTAGGTAGGGGAGTACATGGGGCCGCTGTCATTCTGGCTGGAATTGTGTTTTGTGTAAATAGTGAAAATGAAGTTCACCGAAGATGAAACTTTAAAACTTGTAGAGCTATAATACTGCGAATACCAGTGTTTATGGAATTTAGGTAGTGTATACTACAGAAATAAAAGTATGAAGCAAGCTGCGGAGGATGAAATCGTCGAAAGAATGGCAAAGGGGGCTTTGGAGTAAACGAGCTCAAGCAAAAAATTAAGAATTTAAGGTGCACTTATAATCAAGAGTGTTTAAAAATACAAAAATCGGTTTCACTATACTAGCATCAGTACTATCCTTGTACTCTCCTCATGTGAATGGTATCAAGCCATTTTTGGTAGAGTACTACTGCTATTCTACTCTCCTCAAAACTCTACCCATGTAAACAAGTCTGTAGAAACAGTGGAAAATGAGGTAGCTAGTAGAGTAGTAGTAGAGTAAAATATACTGGTTTAGCAAATTACAATGTTTTAAGGTGATACAGTAGCGATCAACAGGTAGCCAAAACGCGTTCCAAGATTGCCGCTGTAATTTTGAATATTTTTTCGAGATATTTGGCACATGTATTCGTAATATAATAAAGAATGGCGGTACAGAGCCCAATTTGAACAATATATTAATATGTGGAAATTACTCTGTAATTATACAATATTTAAAAAACGAGCCTATACCGCCATTAAGAAGAACAAAAAAATACACTTTCTTCAAATAAACTTTTTATCCGATGCCTAGATTTTGTGTCATTTTGGAACTACTAATGAAATAAAAAATTTTAGTATTACGAATACGTGTGCCAAATATCTCGAAAAAATATTCAAAATTACAGCCGCAATCTTGGAACACGTTTTCGCTACCTGTTGATCGATACTGTTTCCTCTTAAGATAGTTTTAATAGTTATTTATGATATAAGTATTAAAAGTACAATTTTAAGACACGCATGTGAAAGTTAACTTGAAAAAATAATTTTATTAATGTTTTGACTTCCACATCAGATGTCATTGTCAAAATACAAAATATTCATTATTATTAGGTTTGTTCTAGCAAACAGTCAAACTAGTCAAAAACCGTCAGCAAACAGTTGGTCAGTGAGAGAACATAATACAGTCACCAGTGCTATCCCCTCTACTCACGCTGGTCCACTATTTGCTGATGGTTTCAAACTGTTTGAAACTGATGCTAGAACAAACCTATTATTATTATGCATATCATTATCTGTAACTAATATTTCTTCTGATTGTTAATTGTAAAGGATAGAAAAATTACCATTTTAATTTTTTTTTTAGAATCAGCTGAGAGAAGTGGTGTACAAAAAAACTAGGAAGGGAATGGAATATGTGGCTACGAAAGGCAAAAGAAATGAATACAAAGCAAATGTGACACATTTTTTTAAAAATATGTAGGAATATCAGTAAACTACATTAAAAATGTATGAAAAGATTTTGTGCAATAAAAATGTTTATATTTATCAAGGATGTATTATTTGGTATGGCCACATATCGTCAGTGATGTAATAATACATCCTAACTGTTTTTTCATGAGTTTTGTAAGAGAGACTAAAAACTTGTCTTAGGGTCACCTCCTGTTTTCATATGATATTTTTTGACTTGTTTTGTAGTAAATTAAACTATCTATGAACTACAAAACAAGTCAAAACTTACATATGACCACAGGAGGTGACCTTAAAACATGTTTTTCCATCTCTCCTACAAAACTCATGAAAAAACAGATAGGAGGTATTGTCACATCAGCAAGGATATACAGTGATGAGCGCCATAATAACCGGCAAAATAGTGCAAAAGATGGGCAACATATTTAATTGTGAGATAAAAAGAAATGAAACTAGTCGAGCTGGGAAATTTAGCGAAATTAACCTTTAAATTTACGTTATATTGATTGTTTCCCACCTTTACACATATCAGAGGAGTATGTCAACTAAAATTGTCACTGTGACAGTGGTAGTTTCCAAACTCATCTGATACGTCTGAAGGTGGGACACAATCAATATAATCTAAATGTATAAGTTAATATCGCTAAATTTCCCAGCTCGACTATTTTCATGTCTTTTTATCTCACTACTTAATACATCTTTTGTGCTATTTTGCGGGTTATTAGAGCGCTCATCACTGTATTTCTGGTATATCCAGGGAATGTCTAAAAATATATTTTGAATGTCCAAAGAACATTCGTGGACATTCATGGAATGTTCTAATAAGACATTCAGGTAATGTTTAAAATGCTGACACAGGATTTTCCTGGGATGTTCAGGGAACGTGTTTTTGGGGATATTCCAGGAATTTTTCAATGTCTGTGTACCTTCTATGGGCATATTATGGAATATTTTGGTGTTATTAGCGCCGCACTCCACTTGCGATTTGTAATCAGGAAGATTGAACACATTGTTTCAAATACAAGTCAATCCATTTGTGACTAAATAATCATGGATTGACTTCTATTTGAAAGAATGTGTTCAATCTTCACGACTACAAATCGCAAGTGGAGTCCGGCGCTCAGGGCTACTTCCTCTTCGATTATGTATTATACTACAGAAATCAGGAACTTTCCTTCTAAATATATGTATGCATCTTGGCCATCAAACAAATTCTTCCAAACATTTTTTTAAGAGGTTACATAGGTCTTGTGGGTAAAAAAGTGACTTTTTAAAAAAATTATATCTCGAAAACTAAAATTTTTTATTATTTATAATTGGAACATGTAAAAGTATAGTACTTAAGGTAGTCTCAAAAAAAGTTTCATCCAAAAATATTCATTTTTGTAGATAAGTTTTTTTGCGGTGGGCAGCATAACTAAGTCCAGTCTCATCTGAAATCAAAAAGTTTCTTGTAGTTTATACCTCTGGCTAGTAAATGAACGAAGGAATTAAAAAAATGAAATTTGAAGATTTTACATAAGTTTAAACATATTTTCGACCCCAATTTTTCTCATTTTTAAAGTAGTTCTTTTTTATAAAACAAAAATGACCTCATCTAATAAAAAATCCTTCGTTCATTCACTAGCCAGTGGTATAAACTACAAGAATCTATGATTTCAGATGAGACTGGACTTGTTATGCTGCTCACCGCAAAAAAGGGCTGTTGTCGAAAAATTGCAGTCAACTCTACAAAAATTAATATTTTTGGCTGAAATTTTTTTGAGAGTACTATACTTTTACATGTTCCAATTATAAATAAAAATAATTTTTAGTTTCCAAGATATAATTTTTTTAAAAAGTCACTTTTTTACCCGCAAGACCTATGTAACCCCTTAATAATTGCCTTTCCATGCTGTAGCAAACTTAACAAATTGTTGATTTCAAATTGTAACAGTTAAGTTTTGCAAAGTATGCTGCCCTCTTGTATCTTCTGCGTTAGGTATCTTCATCTAAAAACTTTCTGCGATATATTCGTTTTGTTGCTAAAATTATTTCCTGATCCATGGGTTGAATAAGCGATGTTGTATTTTTTGGCAAAAACATACAACTAAAGTTGCCATGTTTTGATCATAGAATATTTTCAGAGGGATGAGCAGGAGCGTTGTCTAATCAAAAAACATTTCACCTCTTCCGGCAGATTCTCAGTTTCTTCTCTTGAAATTTTTTCACTGCAGGTACAGTCGGAAAAAGATTGACGTGACCGTTCATGGGTATTCTTTCATTTTTCCGACTGTACAAATTCTTTAAAAGGTCAATTTTTTAAGATATCTGGGGTGAACCACTATGATGAAATTATTTATTTTTATAGCTCCACAATTATATACAAATCCTACCTCAAAATATTTGTAAGAATTTAAATTCTTGAATGCCTTCATTTGTTGACCTGTGTAAAAACTATTACTAAGCTCTAAATACAAAAAAAACTAGGTATGTCCATGTAAGTAACTATGTCCAAGTTGTTACCCTTGAAAAACTTTTTCTACTAGGTTAACTCATACTCCTTGAGGGAAAATGGATCCATATACCAACAGCTTTTGAAAATATTTACTTATGTTTATTTATTCACTGCTTACAACTAAATACAGTCGTTAAAGTACTTCTACAGCTAGAAGCTATACGAAGTCAACAGCAAAATGTTCGGAAAATACAACTATAAAAAACTATTATACAACGATTAAACTATTATATAAAAACAATTATATAAACCACTATTTTATAACAACAATAACTATTTTATAAAAAAACTATTTAACGTAAAAAACTCAAAAAATTCAATGCGGTACAAATATAAGAATTTCAATGTTTGCCCTCCAGCTTTCAATTTAGTGTCATAAACGTCAAAGTCTTGAAATTGCCTATTATTTAAATTCTTACTCTGTAAATCGATTTTAAAACAAAAGATGAAGTTAATTAATGTCATTGTATGACATTGTCATTTTATGACAATACGGTCTGGTAATTATCTTATAATTAATGCATTCCATGATTGATTATTACACATTTATTTACAGGGTGTTCAAAATTTACAGTTTCACTATTAGATTATTCAATGTAGCATAATATGATGGGTATTTTATTAGAACACCATGTATATTAATCAAAGATTGTACTAAACACAGGTTTCTGGGTTAGGAAGTGCAGCATTTACAATATTTTTAATATAACCTTATTTAAAAAAATTCATCTTGGTCAATCCTGGTGACCTGGGTGGCCAAATATATGGACCGAATCAATCTATCCATTTAATTGAGGTTGTTCTTAACATCACGTCAAAAATAAGCAGGAGCTCCGTCCACTTGGAGCCACATGTTTGTTCGCACGCTAAGTGGAAGGTTTTAAGAAGGATTCAAAAAACTTGTTTTAAGAAATTTAAAAAAGTTGCTCCATTCAGATTCTCGTCAAAAAAATATGGGTCGATAACGTACTGGCTCAGAATACTGCCCCAAACATTAACACTTCATCGGTGTTGGCGATCAACATTAAAATGTTTGTTTACTGTATCATAATAAAATGAAAGCTATGTCTATTAACTAGACGATTATTATTAAAAGTAGGTAGATTCGTCTGTACATAATACATTCTTAAAAAAAATCAGGATCTTCTCCAAATTCTAAAGTCTATAAACGAAAAGTTAAGCGTTCCTGTTCTGTCTAATGCTGGTGTAGTTGAGTTTTATACGGATGATAGTGGGTTTTCTTATGTATTCTACATACACTTGTTTGACTGATCTCCAATTGACTCGAAATTTTTTTTCACGTAGGTACTAGTATTTGGGTTTTCCGTAACAGAAAGCAGGACATCAAGTTCGTTGACGTCATCAAAAATAAATGGTTTATTTTTATTTAACTTTTCCTACCTATGCAAAATTACCAGCAGCACGGAATCTATCGAGAAATTTTTCAAAAACGTCCTTTTTTGGGTGTCCTCTATCAGGATACTTTTAAGCGTAAACTTAAGAAGCTAAGAGAAAATTTTAAAAATATTCCCCATTGCAAAGTAGGATGTCTACTCTTTCATAGGTAATGTGATTATTCATTTTTAGGAACAATTAAATTTGAATGTAATTGGCTCTTCCAAAGCCATTTTTAAGTAAAAAAAAATTGAATATCATACACGGATGTTTATAGTTTTGATAATTACCAGACCGTACTGTCATAAACTGACAATGTCATACAATGACATTAATCTTTTTTTTTTTAAATCGATTTACAGATTAAGAATTTAAATAATTGTAAATTACGCAAAAACTATGACACCTAGGTATAGGACATTCATATACCATTCGAAAGAGGTAAATTTGGTTAGTATAATTATTTATTAATATACATGGTGTTCCATTTAAAACAAGCATCATATGACACATTGAATACTCCTATAATGAAACTGTAAATTTTGAACACTCTGTAGACAAATGTATAATAATTAATCATGGAATACATTCAACCAATATCCAACTATTTAGATGTAAAAGTAATGTTTTTATAATTTCTTAAATAACTTGAGAATAAGCCTTCTTTAAAACTTTACATTTTAAGAAAAGTCAATATAACTCAGAACACTCTGTACATAGGTATAGGGAAGCCTTATGAAACTATACCTTATTTTTTGCGGACAATTAAAAATGCAATAAAATACAGGGTGTTCCATAAGAAAAAATATAACTTTGATTCGCCGCCATTTATTGGGGCACCCTGTATATTTCAAAATAATTTTAAAATGTAGCTTTTATCAACTTACAAACTATTCAATTTAAATTTTTTTCAAATCTTTTACCGTTTAGCTGTAATCGTCCGTCCCGTTAGTGGTGACTCACCCTGTATAACTATATTTTTAATTTTTTCATTGTTTTATAAATATAATAATAATAATGGTACTTCTTATTATACAATATAAAAAATTTTCTTCTTGTAGTGACTATCCGTTTTGGATGTTGGCGACCATCATGGCAATTTGTACTTGCTCACTAAATCGGTACTGCTGCTCTAAAAAGATTTGTAGTTGATGTGTTGAACGACGTACGTAAATTTTCTAGCAAGGTAATTCTTCGCCTTCCTGGTTCTCAGTTTCCAAATGGGGTTTGCCAAATTGCCATGATGGTCGAGAACATCCAAAACGGATAGTCACTACCAGAAGAAAAAGTTTTATATTGTCTAATAAGAAGTAACATTACTATTATTATATTTATATAACAATGAAAAAATTAAAAATATAGTTAGTATTTCATATATATGTATCATTTTTGTAATATTATTTCTTCAGAAATGAGATTTCACATATAAAAGTTTATCAAGAAAAACAAGTACAGTGGTAAATAGACTGTATATTATAATGGTAATATTATTAAATTGTTTTCGGTCAAAATTTAATACAAGTTACGTAAAAATTTTCCGAGCGCGCGGATTTGAAGCGAGCCGGGCGATTTGCAAAATTCGGCCGCTCGCAAAAGCACCTATTTTAAAAATAATTTTTAATAATTATATGTAAATATATTTTATAATAATTTTTATTTTAAGATAATATAAGTCTTTCTTTAGTCAATGACTGTAAAATAATTTCTTAATTGTTTTAAATCAAGGCACTACGATTTAAGAAAAAAGAAACAATTATCTCGGCTTCAGTTAGTTGTAGAAAATTTTTATTTTTTTATAAATCTTCGTTTTGTCATCAGCAACAATAATATGTAAGTTAAAAACTTATAGGATATACAGGGCCGCTTCAGCTCTAAATGTTTTTAACGAAATTTGCCCCCTTATTTTCAAACCCACATTTAGCTCGGCTTCAGTTGGTCGTAAAAATTTTTAATTTTTTTATAGATCTTCACTTCGTCTTCGGCAACAATAATCTGTAAGTTAAAAACTTATAGGATGTACAGGGCCGCTTCAGCTCTAAATGTTTATAACGAATTTGCCCCCTTATTGTCAAACCCAAAAATTAGAGGTTTAAAAATGTTTTACGCATTTATATATCTCTTTAGAAGTAGATTGGATGTTTCACCAACCCTCTACGATTTTTTTTCAAAAAGTTATAGCCTTCGACATTTGACCTCTTGGGAAAAACAATTTATAATATCTAAGCAAGAAATTCGTTAATCCGGCCTTACAATATTTTTTTATGTTTATAATTGAAAGATCTTCATTATAAAGCTTTAAAAAATAAAAAAAATATTTGTACACTAAATAATGCAATTGTAAAAAACGGCCACTTTGGACCTTTCGGGGGCTGTCTTGCAATAACCAATAAACGAAATTAAACTTACCGTAGCTCAAATTGTAGGTTTTTTAATTTACTACAACTTTCTATTAAAAAGTTTTTCTCTAGAATCAATATTCTAAGCTGCAAACTTAAAAATCTTTAAAAATTGCAAATTTAACAAATGAAAATCGCAATAACAAAAAAAGCTCACAATATTTTTAGTCACATTTTAGTATAAGTTATTCCTGGCATCGTCCTTTACAACACCTGATAGGTTTCAAAAATTCCTGAATTATATCACGTTTTTTTACCCACAGCCTGGGGTAATATACACCTACACATGTTTTGAGGTTTCACCCTTCTCATCAGGAGAATGGTGGAGTTCAAATGCAGTGTTCAAAAGGAATGCATTTTAAAAGTCGTCATTTTAACGCCTTTTCTCTACATAAACTGTTCAAACGGTGGTGTTTTGCATGAGTACATAAATGTTGTGTCGTAATTAAAGGTTATTCCCAACATCGCCCAATAGTTTCCAGTAAGCTTGGATGTTTTTCTCCAAAATGATATATTTTTTTTCTTCGAGATTTTGTGAGATTTAATGTATCATTGATGGACTTGTTGTGTAGTGCAGTGATTTTCCCGACAGCCAAACTGATTTTTTTGTAGTAATGTTAGGGATTCATGATCTGCGTACCTTATATCCTTTGTAGTATGTAGTTCTCTTTCAAAAATTTCATTTTGTTTACGGTTGAGAGTAGCCTGATGGGTTGATAAGATGTTACTTCATTGGACTTTTTTCCTATAAAATAAATGTCAATAAGATCATTAGGCTGGTAGACATTTCAATAAATTATGCCTGTAACTAATTCTAACAGTGGATTTTAATTTTCGTTACAGACAAATTTCTCAAGTAAATAAATAATATTAAAGCATATTATACGTTGCATAGCCAAACATATAATATAGTGTTACTAATAATTATTAATCTCAGAGGGTTTAGGGTTTTTTACAATAAAAATTACGATATTGAATTGAGCTGCGTATTTCGTGTTTACCATACAAAAGTCGATCGTTCACTAAATAAAAGCAAACGCTAATATATTCTATTTGTGTTCTATTCACATCTGCAAAACATTAAAATATGAACAAAATATTCGGATCACACAAAAATTAGGGCATTGGACCATGTAGGTATCGGGCTGTCGGAATACAATGTGTCGGTGGGTGACAATCCCCAAACTCCAACATCCCTTACATAGGCGCCACACAAGGAGCTAGTTTGTTACAATAGTTTAATTATTACTGATTTTATTGTATTGTAGGTGTTTTTTGGAGTTTAGTGTTAAAGACGGAGAATATTTAGGTAAAATAATTATTGAATTATATTTTGACTTCGTACCGGTCACTGTACAAAACTTCATGGAAATATGTGAAGGAAAAAAATTAACGTATAAGAATTGCTTGGTACACCGAATAGTTAGGGGTCAGTACATGGAATCGGGAGATATTACACTTTGTACAGGTCGAGGTGGTACTTCCATATATGGTAAAACATTTTCGGAGGAAAATCATCTTTTAAAACATTCTAAAGCAGGTAAATGATTTGAATAATATTTTTAATAATTCTTTCAGGCTTTTATTTGGTTAAATTATTTATGAAAGAAAGGCAATTTATGTTTTATTCCGATGAACTAAGAACCATTTCTTGTACCTTTTCCTTTATGAAGGAAAACGGGATGTGATTGAATATTGTAGAATCCCTTCCGTTTTCTATTTCGTCGTCTCTTTGCCTTGTAAATTGTAGAAGGCAGAGATTCAGAATGTTAACAAACAATGGTTCTAATTAAGGAAGGTTTCTAGATTTAAATTAGTATATACATATTATTTTTAAAAATAATATATTGTGTATTTGAGACCTTCCTACTTTATATTTTCTTATAAACTATTTAATTAAAGGACCCTTAAACATTCCTTATAGAAAAGTGGCCCCGGTCAGATTTAATGAAAGTTCAGTCAATGATAGTTTCAAGTGGAGAGATTAAAAAGGTCCATGGGACCTTGGTCTGAACTATTATTCTGAAGCTACACCCTTCTGAAGTTATTTTCAGGTGTTCAGTTTATTCAAGTACTCTAATTCACAGTCAAGGGAACGAAAATATTATTTATTATTGAAAGAACAGAGACTCATTTCCATTGTGCGTATTTGAGTTCTGCATATGCATCCGTTGTCAAAAATAGATGCATCGTATTTTAGTATTCAGAAAACCTCCAAAAAGTCCCCAGAAAACTGAAGAAGAGCGATAGAAAATATGCTGCTAGAGTGACATAAGAATTATGTTTTCACGAATGCTTCATATTTATCCAATACCAGTATAGCTTCAGAAAACTACTGAACAGTGGAGGATCTACGAGGGGGAAAGAGAAATCTTTCCCCAACGCGGTCCAAAATTAAAGAAAAACATAAATTAACGTACAAAATATTGAAGATGTCTTAAACACGATTTTTCCATAAACGATTCAAATTGACCTTAACTTCTTCTCCTTAGGTGCCTATCCGCTCCAAATGTTGGCGATTAGCATGGTTCCGAATGCTTGCTGTTATTAGAAATCGTCTGATTTTAAATGTATTGAACCACTTTCTCATGTTTTGAAGAAGGTTTTCTTCTTCTCCCTTGTCCTCTCTTTCCAAATATTTTGCCATAAAAAATGAGCTGCAATAAGCCATATTTATTTCTGTTCACTCCTCATAACATGGCCAAGATATTAATTTGCGCTCTTTGATTGTGTTAATAACCTCTCATTCATTGCCCATTCTACGTAGTACCTCAACATTAGTCAAACGATCAACTCATGAAATTCTTAAAATGCTTCTGTAACATCACATTTTGATGGTCTCGATTTTTCTTAAAGAACCTTTAGAAAGTGCCCAGATCTCTTCTCCGTATAATAGCATCGAAAATACATAGCATCTGATAATAGAGATTTTGGTACCAAGTTATAAGTCGCAACTTTTGAAAAGAGACTTCATCGTTACGAAAGCTGATGTTGCTTTTCCTACGCGTTGTTTTATTTCAGTAGAGATGTTCCATTCACCGTATATGTTGGTACAAAGGAATGGGTAGGTATCTAACCTATCAATTGGTTGTATGTTAACCAGAAGCCGAGTATTTAATATTTCTTTTACTGTCTACAATAGGTTTGTTCTATCAACATCAGTTTCAAATGGTTTGAAATTATTATCAGAAACATGCGCATTTGCTTGATGGCGTTCAAGCACACAAATTACTAGTTTCAAACTATTAGTCGAACGTTCTAACGAAAGTAAATTTTGATTTGGAAACTGACTTGAAACGGTCAAAAGAGATTTTGTTCAGATTTTTAGTATCTGACTTGCGCAGTGGAATTATTTGTTTGAGGTTTATAAATTTTAAATGAAAGTAATATGTTTTGACCATTAGCTACTTACCATTATTTACGTTTATATTCAGCAAAAATCTTGAAAATGTGGGCACGTATAAGAAAAATGTATTTCTAATCTAACCCCAAAATTTTAACAACAAACATGAACCAGTCACAGAACAGAAATTTTATTTGATATTTGACCCGATAAAAAAGCGTTCCAGTTTGTGGATTGAAGAGAACCGTACTCGCTTCGATACCAGCGCAACCCCACTATGTTCCACTTCTACTCCGAGGCAGCCAGGTGTGGGGCCACAGAAGTAGTATTTAACAAGAGAACCGTGGAAGGACAGTCAGTCTTACTTCAATCAAACTCTAGACTTCCAGGCTAACCAGTGTAGTGAAAAGGTAGGTCAATATGGGTGGTGGAATTCTGTAGTGAAGAGATGCTCCGCTCGTAATTGAACAGCGAATATTTGCACTTACACTGGAGTGAAGTGTAACGAGGTGCGAGTCTGTGTGTAATTGCTACTTGTATTACAATAATTGCATTTTCTTTTGATAGTAATAAATACAATTTTATTTTTCTTTTATATACGTCCGCCAAGGGAGTTTTCTCCGGAACGAGGCGAAGATAGAACGTTATTTTATTTTATTATTTTAAGTTTAAACTGTATACACATAAATACCCTCAATACATTTATTTTATTTTAATCTGTGTTTTACTGAGTCTGTTGTCCTGAAAGAACTACCCGTCACAAATAATCTGGTGTCAAACCATACAAAAATACATGCTAGAACAAACCTAATGTACCGGGTGTCCCAATAAGAATGGCTCTCGGCCATATCTCAGGAACCGTTTATACTACAGCTTTGGGAAAAAAATTTTTATAACAAAAGTTGCCTCGAGAAAAGCCTGGAAATTATTTTTATAATTATAAGTCCACCGCTAGAGGGCGCAATTGAATATCAAAAATTAAAAAATTGAAATTTTACAAAATTTGCCTAATGAAAGGGCACTGGAAATCCGATCATTGTATTCTTCATAAAATTCTGCGCATATTTGATTTCACAAGTTTAAGTCTACCTGTGCAAATAAGAGGTGAGGGTGAGTGGGAACCTTGTTATGAAAAAATCGCTGTACGTCCGGTTCTGCTTAATCGATTTTTGCAAACTTGGTCCTGTTAAAAACAGCTCTTTTTCGTCAATGTAAGAGTTATAATTTCGAAACTATCTATTAAGTAATATATGCCGGCTAGGAGGCGCTATTTATTTTTTTTTAGAAATCTAGTTTTCTTTGAAAAATATTAAATACAAGTATGTATTTTTTTCCTTTATTACAAAATAAGACCAAATTATCAACAGAATACCGAAAACCGCATGTCGATACCTTTTTTCTATCTCAAGATATACCTATTAAGAAAAGTGTAAATTTTAAACATAACTGTTGCTGTCATGTAAGTTAAAATATATAGAAGCAAGTAGTGTGCTATGGAAAAAACAAATGAACATTGTCCAGATGTCACCGTATATAATGAATCAAAACAACAATAAGTCAAATCACACTATAAAATATAACAAAAAAAAAGTGTGTGTAATTTGTACTCGCGTAAGAAATTACACTTCTATTATTATGATTTTAACGTAATAAATATATTTTAAACAGTTTAATTTTATGTTTATTTAAATATTACTCTAATTTTAATACGTACTTAAAATAATACCAATACTTAAAAATAGCGTTAATATGTTAATTTTTATGAATTGTTGCCTCCGCGCATTTGCTTTTCTCCCGATGAATCATAGAAAATGTAAAAAGTCAGATTTTCTACACAAATTTTTAATTTTTATTTAATTATATTTTAATACTAATTATCCTATTCCCAACTAAGATAAATACCTAACCGTTATTGTCACCGGTAAACTAAGTTAAGGAATAGTGTGCTATGGGAAAAATTAGAACGATTAGAAGTATTAACTTCAAAAAGTCATTATGTGTCAAATTATGTGTCAAATCAGTAAAATATAAAAATTTGTTCATTGATGGTTTGTTGCGGTTTGTTTATATTAAGTTTTATATAAAATTTATTCGGAGTGAAATTCAAGATGATTCTTACAAATGAAGAAGCATTTGACATGATAGCCACATTCTTTGAATGCATGAGAAATGCAACTGTTGCGGCTAGAATATATGCAATGAAATATCCCCAAAGACGTCACCCCAGTAGTAGAGTTTTTCATCGGCTCATTCACCGTTTAAGAACGACGGGAAATGTAAATCTTCCTGTTTAAAAAAGACGTGGCAGGGGTCGCTCGGAGGAAAATGCCATAAATGTCTTAGCATATGTGCAATTTAATCCTCATTTAAGCATTAGAGCAATATGTAGAGACTTAGGAATATGCGGAACCATCGTTCAACGTATTTTAAGAGAAGCCAGGTAACATCATTAAAGGTATAAATAGTCGTACCTATCTATTATACTATGTCATATTTTTTTTAGATTTCATCCATATCATATAATAAGTACTGCATCAAAGTTTAAATGAGAATGATCACGATAGAAGGTTGGATTATTGCAACTGGTTGCTAGGTATGGTATCTGAGAATCCTCAGTTGCTGTCGCGTATTTTGTGGTCAGGTGAAGCTATATTTACAAGTGATGGTACGGTAAACCGTCATAATGCGCATTTCTGATCACAGAATAATCCACGTTGGATGGAAGAGGTACAATAGGGAGTTTTTGTTGCTACGTAACGTAACGCATCTCCGTATACGTAAAGCAACTAACGTGTCGTAGAGGATGAATGTTAAAATAGGTAGTTTTTGTAACTGCCTTAACGTAACGTAAAGCAAATCGTAAAGTCATTTTTAAATTCTGTTGACATTAAAAAAATAAAACAATGTTCACACAATATACAATTAATATACAAATGTAAAAAAAGATAAATGAATGATGAAATTGTATGTTTTAATTGCTTCTATTTAAATATAAAAATATTATTTTTCCTTAGGTTAAAATTTTTTTATTTTTGTTTATACCTACTTTTTAGTTTTAAATTATTGTATCTACATCCGAATTCCAGTATAATGTAAATAGTTTGGTAATATTTATTTGAAAATTTTACTGAAACTAGGTATTTCTTAAATTAATACAAGATTTGTTTGTTTTGCTTTATTAATAGTCAACTTAAAAACAATAAAATTTTAAATCTATTATGAAGTTACAATTTCCAATTACAAACACAGAATAATTTTACTCAAATAGACTAAACCAATAACGAATATAACTTTAAAATGTTTATAAACGGGTAGTACGCTGATGAAATATGAAATGTTCATTTGGTAGGTAATCGGGCAAAATCCTCGTGTGTATTCGGTGACTTTCGTCTCGATAGGGATGCGTTCTCACGTACGTATCAGAGCGTTACTTTAGGTAATACGTATCGAGATACGGGAGTTCAACCATTAATGCGCAAGCGTACATGTCAAAAATATGCCTTACGTTTACGTATTTGTGTGCACAAAAACTCCCTAACATCAAGGTCGGTGGTCGATAAATGTATGGTGTGGCATATTAGATGGTCAGATAATTGGACCCTTTATTTTCGATAATGCTGTTACTGGTGAAGGCTATCTAAATTTCTTAAGGAATAAATTGCCTCTTCTTCTGGAAAATGTACCTCTAGAAGTTCGTAAGTCCATGTTTTTTCAGCACGATGGTTGTCCGGCGCATTTCTCCAGAGCGGTTAGAGATTTTTTAGATGAGGCATTTGCTGATAGATGGATAGGACGTGGAAGCCTATATTTTTGGCCAGCCAGATCAACAGATTGAACTGTTATGGACTTTTATTTATGGGGACGGATTAAAGACACTGTTTTGCATCGAAAATGATGGGCAGCAATTTGAACATTTAGGTCGTCACTAAGTAGTTGTCTTTATTGTTAACAGAAACAAAAGTGGGTTTATAGTTGTACTCACTTTTTAAATAGTTTTTATATATATTTTTGGACTTATTAATGTAGAAAAATAGAATTTGTGTGTACTTTGTACGCACGTTAGAATTTATACTTCCATTAAAATTGGGTAGAAAATCTGACGTTTTTTAGATTTTTTACGATTCTACGTATTAACGTTATTTTTAGTTTTTGGTATTATTTTAAGTATTAAAATTAGTTTAATATTTAAATAAAAATAGGTACAATTAAACAGTTTAAAATATATTTTTTAGTTAAAATCATAATAATACATGTATATTTTTTTTTGTATAAAGTACACACACTTGTTATATTTTATAGTGTTATTTGTCTTATTTTGTTTTGATTTATTATATACGGTGACATCTGGAAAATGTTTCTTTGTTTTTTTCCATAGCACACTACTTGCTTCTATATATTTCCACTTATATGACAGCAACAGTTATGTTTAAAATTTCCACGTTTCTTAAGATATCTCGAGATATAAAAGAGGTATCGACATGCGGTTTTCGGTATTCTGTTCCTAATTTGGTCTAATTTTGTAATACAGGAAAAAATACATACTTGTATTTAATATTTTTCAAGGAAAACTAGATTTCTAAAAAAATAATAAATAGCGCCTCCTAGCCGGCATATTACGTAATAGGCTGTTTCCAAATTATAACTATTATATTGACGAAAAAGAGCTATTTAACAAGACCAAGTTTGCAAAAATCGATTAAGCAGAACCGGACTTACAGCGATTTTTTTATAACAAGGTTCCCACTCACCCCCACCTCTTATTTGCACAGGTAGACTTAAACTTGTGAAATAAAATATGCGCAGAATTTTATGAAGAATACAATGATCGGATTTCCAGTGCCCTTTCATTGGGGAAATTTTGTAAATTTTCAATTTTTTAATTTTTGATATTCAATTACGCCCTCTAGCGGTGGACTTACAATTATAAAAATAATTTCCAGACTTTTCTCGAGGCAACTTTTGTTATAAATTTTTTTTTTCCAAAGCTGTAGTATAAACAGTTCCTGAGATATGGCCGAGAGCCATTCTTATTGGGACACCCGGTACATTGTTATTTACGTATTAAGAGCAAGTATATGTTCACCAAGCTACCAATGCTTCATCTACTCTACATCTGAAAATACTTAAATAAGGGATAACTTTAATGTAATAAAAGCGTTTTGGTAACATTGTGGGTTGTAGGTTAGGCCACTTTGCATCCCATAGCGTCATATTTGTGTTTATGTATGCGTTTGTTTTTGCTGTGTTTTGTTTGTTTTTATACACATAAAAAATTGTTGACTGGAGTCAGGGGCTTTTTGACCAAACATACATCAACATTAGTTAACATTAAGGATCATCTGTCAATCAAACCATACAAAATCTTGTACTGATATGTAACTATTTTCTCTCGGTCACATTTTTCAATTATTCAATTGTTAAATTTTTCTATTATCAAATAGTACATTCTTTCACGGTTTTTGCTCTAAATTTTAAAGAACCGCTTGTATTGACATGAAATTTGGCATACGCATAGCTTACATGTCAAAGAAAAAAAGTGATACATGATATAAGTCCAAAATAAGTCCGGAAATTGATAAACTGACTAATTTTAAGTAACTTTTGTTCTATAGAACTTTTTCGCCAAGTCAACAATTTTCGAGTTATTTGCGAGTGAATATGTATTTTTCAACAAAATAACTACATTTTTAGACGGTTTTTCGCAAATAACTCAAAAAGTAAGTATTTTGTCGAAAAAAAACGTTTTTAGCAAAAATATGGCCTGTAAAAAAAGTAAAAAACGCGTTAGGTCTCTGGACCTCTAGCCAGAGTTATAACCAATGAAAAATATATTCATATTCACCAAATTTCAAATAGAATACTTGGAAGTGAAATATCCAAAAAATTAAGTACGTTTTGGTGAGAATCTGTTATAACTTTTTTAAAGTGTTTAAAAAGAGATTTATTTCTGTTTTTATAAAAAGTTTTTATCATTAAATTTAAGCAAGTTACGCTCAAAATAAAAAAGATGGTCCCTTTTGTTTTGGCAAAAAAAAATCCGCTCCATAAATTATTTTACTTATGTTGTGTTTATATAATCTGCAAGTTTCATCGATTCAAAGTGCTTATTTTTGAAAAAACTTTGGTTTTAAAGTGAAATTTTTATTAGCAACTTAAATGAAATAAATCGTTACCGCTCCATAAATTATTTTACTTATGTTGTGTTTATATGATCTGCAAAAATCTCGAAAAACAAAAAAAGTCAGCATTGCTTTTCTGAATCTCATGTATTTTTTTGTTTTTCTGTTAGACAAAAATTGATAAGGTTTGGTATTTCTAAATTTGCATACATTCGTGATCAGTGACTCGTTCAACCCCTTTTAACTACAGCCCTTTCAAAAATAAGGACTTTGAACCGATGAAACTTACAGATCATATAAACAATACATACGCGAGTCAATAAACATGTGAAGTCGTAACGATTAAGTTCATTTGAGATAATAATGAGGGGGTGATTTTCCCGATTTTTTTACCAAAAAAAGGAACTAACTTTATTTTGAGCGAAACTTGTTTACTTTTGATGCTAGAAATTTTTTTTATAACACAAAAATGAAGCTTTTTTTAAACACTTTAAATAAGTTGTAATAAGTTTTCCCCGAAATATGCTTCATTTTTGGTTATTTCACGTTAAAGTATTCCATTTTAAATTATACGAATATGAACGTATTTTTAATTAGCTGTAACTCTGCTTCTGCTATGTATACAGACGTGAAATATACACCATTTTTTTAAATATTTTACAGGCTATATTTTTGCTAACAATCTTTTTCCGACAAAATACTTACTATTTGAGTTATTTGCAAAAAACCGTCTAAAAGCGTGGTTATTTTGTTGAAACATTCACTGGCAAATAACTCGAAAATATTGACTTAGTGAAAAAACTCTATAGAACAAAAGTTTCTTAGAATTAGTCAGTTTATCCATTTCCGGACTTACTTTGGACGAATATTTTTTCACTCCCAAGAGGGGGTGAAAACCACCCCCGGGGCAAAAGCACATATCGTTACAATATCACTTTTTTTCTTTGACTTGTTAGCTATGTGTGTGCCAAATTTCATGTCAATCCAAGCGGTTCTTTAAAATTTAGAGGTTTTGCAATATTTTACCGTTAAAGAACGGACTAATACATCTTTTTGCAACATACAACTCAGAACTCTTGTCAAGCTTAAAATTTATAAGTTAGCTTTGAAATATAATTTAACTTAAAGTACACCTATTGTTAGTATATATACGATATATACTTATATACGATCGTATATAATGCCTAGGACAAAAATAGAACTGTCAAAGCTTAACCTAAAGGCTGATTTAAATAAATGTTCCTTAACATGGGCAGCATTTGGTCGATTACAAACAGTATTTAAATCAAATTTGCCAACCACTTTAAAGGCAAAAACGTTCGATCAGTACGTGTTGCCAGTTCTGACATAAGGAACTGAAACTTGGGCTTTTAACAACAGCGCAGTTCACAAACTTCAAGTGACTCAGAGAGCTATGGAACGGAGAATGCTCAACATTAAGCTCAGTGATCGCAAGTCCAATGAAGAGATAAGAAGACGATCAAAAGTAACCGATGTGATCCAGAAGATTGCCATGTTAAAATGGAACTGGGCAGGACACATAGGAAGAATGGAAGATAACCGCTAGACAAAGCGAATTCTCGAGTGGCGACCAAGGGCAAGCAAAATAAGTAGAGGCAGACCTCAAACAAGATGGATGCAAAAAACAGCAAACAGACATGAATGTATACACCTAAGGAGGCTTACATCCGACGATAGATGGAATAGCTGTTGATGATGATGATGATGATGATGATATCTATTGTTCACTAATAAAGTCCTCTGTACTATCTTAATAACTGTTTGTAACGTTATATTATGTATACACACTTTTCAGTATCATTGTTATCGTCACACAATCTTTTTCTTCTTTAAGTTCCATATTCTATCGAAGGTTGGAAATCATCATGGCAATGGCAATGCCGAATGCGGACCCTGTTGCGTCACATAATATTTATACGTTTTTAGCACAAGTTTCTTGTGGGCCTGACGATGCTCTATAACTTGTAAACAGCGAATAGAAACCGGCCGCCCCATCTTGCTTTAATGTAATAAAATTAATTTACAGTACTGTGAGTAGATGACGTTTCTTTCCCTAACATACATGAATATGCGCTCAGACCAGCAACCGTTTCATCATTTGAAAATTATTTCAATTTGAATATTTCTTAACTGGTACCCATTCTTTGAAATTTTATAGCAATTCTCTTGCACTTACTTATTAAAGCTCGCGAGTCAACTTCGATTATTTTTTTTCGTTTCGATTATTTTCAAAACTGTTAATTAAAAATTAGAAAATTTAAAATCACTTCTCCTTCTTTAAGTGCCGTCTCCCAATTGGAGGTTGGATATCATCATCACTATCTTTACTCTATCTGCCGCTGCTCTGAAGAGTTCTACAGAACATCATTTAAACCAGTCCCTTAAATTCTTCGCGAGCCTTTGCGAGCACAATCATCCCATTAACTTTTATCACCTGCTTCCAACCGAAAAAAAATTCACACTCCGTCGAAAGTCGAATCTCTCTGTTATCGCTTGTTAGAAAATTTTAACTATCAGTTCCAGATGAAGAGAGATCGGATTACGCGTAAAGAATTTCGAAGACCCGACGAATAACATATTAATTTCGTTGACTGTCATAAAAACCATAGACGTTACATCACTCCCCCCTACAGAAAAAGATTGCCCCAAGGGTAATCCTTTTCAATCCTCTATACGATATCTAAGGGGTTTTCGCCTCTCTCGCTGAGGCCGGCCCCCTCTTGATAACCCAGGATATTCCGCCGTTGCCTCATTAATTATATCTGAGATTTCATCTCCACTCGAACTTTCTCTTACTTCTGCCGCTACCATCTGCTCTTCTTCACTGTTGGTGTCCGTCAGCTGCTGTAAGTCCTGCAGTTCTTCACTAAGACCGGAGTCATCTATCCAGAACTCACTTTCGTTAATTCCATCGGAGGTTGGAGTGTATCGCTGTGGAGGCCTTCTCGTTCTTGGGGTTATCATTTTCGTTTCGTCCAGCAGAACGTCTTCAATATCTGCCGTACCATCTACGTCATCCTCGTTAACTTCTGGTTCTCTTGCATAACCCAATAATAAATCTGGTGATCTGGCTAGCCAAAAAATAGGCTTCCACGTCCTATCCATCTATCAGCGAATGACTCATCTAAAAAATCTCTTACTACTCTGGAAAAATGCGCGGGACAACCATCATGCTGAATCAACATGGACCTACGAAGTGCTAGCGGTACATCTTCCAGAAGAAGAGGCAATTCATTCCTTAAAAAAATTAGATAGCGTTCACCAATAATAGCATTATCAAAAAGAAAGGGTCCAATTATCTGACTATCACCAGATTTTAACTGTTTGGTGTGGGCACGGTTTGGTATTTCACTTTTATTTAGGTATGGGGACAGATGAAAGACCTTGTTTTAGCAGCTAGGCCTACTCGAGAAAAAGTGATCCAGAGAATACGAAACCCCATTCAAAGCATTTCGACAGCAGAAATTAAGACTGCTGTTCAATCTACTCTTGAAAGAGTAAATGCTTGAATAAAAAATGATGGTCAATAATTTGAACATTTAAGTCGTCACTAAGTAATTGTTTTTATTTCTTTGTTATATTTTATAGTATTGTTTGTCTTATTGTTTTGTTTTAATTAATTATATACGTTGAGATCTAAAAAATATTTCTTTGTTTTTTCCACAGCACACTACCTTTCCTTAACTTCGTTTACCAGTGACAGTAACAGTTATGTTTAAAATTTACACGTTTGTTAAGATATCTCGAGATAGAAAAAAGGTATCGACATGCGGTTTTCACTACTCTGTTGCTAATTTGATCTAATTTTGTAATACAGGATTAAAAATGCATACTTGTATTTAATATTTTCCGAAGAAAACTAGATTTCTGAAAATAATTAAATACCGCCTCTTAGCTGGCATATTACTTAATAGGCTGTTTTGAAATTATACCTCTTACATTGACGAAAAAGAGCTGTTTTCAACAAGACCAAGTTTGCAAAATTCGATTTAGCAGAACCGGATTTACAGCCATTTTTTCATAACAAGGTTCTCACTCACCCCCACCTCTTATTTACAAAGGTAGACTTAAACTTGTGCAATCAAATATGCGCAGAATTTTATGAAGAATACGATGATCGGATTTACAGTGCCCTTTGATTAGGCAAATTTTGTAAAATTTTGATTTTTTAATTTTTGATATTCAATTACGCCCTCTAACGGTGAACCTACAATTATGAAAATATTTTCCAGGCATTTCCTGAGGCAACTTTTGTTATAAATATTTTTTCTCAAAGCTGTACTAAAGACGGTTCCTGAGATATGGCCGAAAGCCATTCTTATTGGGACACCCGGTACATAATCACCGCCCTTCAAATTTCTCTCGTGCCTTCCCTGATTCATTCTCTCGGCATTAGTTTGTTCTAGTTTCCGCGTTTGTTCTGCTGCTATAATATAAGCCTCGTCCAGTCGTCTTCGCAGTTCCGCTGGGTAACTTAACTCTTCTCCGTCATCTATTCTCGGTCCACGTCATAGTCAAATGGAATATTTACTTCCCTCCCGAAGGTTAACCAATTTGGGGTGAAACCCGTAGCATTATGTTTCGCACTCCGCTAAGACATTAGCGCCAGTCCTATATGTTCGTCCCAGTCCCGTGCCTTACTGTTTATATAATGCTTCACCATTCCAGTAAGCGTTCGGTGTAATTGCTCCACCCGTCCATTTACTTGAGGCCAATATTCTGTGGTTTGAATCTTCTTGATTCCCAATAGTCTAAAAACTTCTTTCATTAGCACCGAAACAAAATTTGTCCCTTGATCCGTCAGTAACCGCTCCGGTGCTCCATGCCACAGAACGACTTCGTTCACAAAAACACGCGCCACAATTTCGGCCGAATTGTGGCGCCACAATTTCGGCGCCATAAGTCTTATATTGGTATCGCCTCAGCATATCGCGTAAAGTGGTCCATGTATGTCAACAGATATTTATTACCTCTTCGCGTTCTAGACGTATGGTATGGTTCACAGATGGACACCCTATTTACACTTTTCGTCCGTCCACATTCTCTACAGTCCTTAACATGCTTACTGACGTCCTTTTGCATATTTTCCCAATAAAACTGCGACTCCGTCCGCTGAAGATACCGCTGTACTCCACAGTGTACCGCACTTGGTTCGTCATGTATCCGCGTTAACACCCGATTTCTTATTTCCACTGATACTACGACTCGACACGTACCGTTAGTCACTTTGTATAGCACGCCGTCCAAATCCTTCCGATATTCCTCGCTCCCACTGTTGACATAACGCTGGCACTCTTTATCGGACTCTTGAGTTCTTTTGATCCACTCCCGATCTATTGAGTGATCTTCATCACGCCTAACATTTGCTACGGCTCTACCTAACGCGTCCGCGTTTACGTATCTCTTTCCCGGCTTATACACTACCTCATACTCATACTCGACCAGTTTCATTTGCCATCTCGCTAGTCTAGACTACTGATATTTCACCTACAACGTCCAACGCAAGGGCACATGATCGGTGATTACTTTAAATCTTCACTCGTATAAGTAGCATCTAAACTGACCGATTCGCCAAACCATCGCTAAAAGTTCTTTCTCAGTTGCCGAGTAATTTCTTTCCGCCGTGTTGAGTTGCCTTGACGCGTAGGCTATCAGATGCTACTCTTCTTTAAGTCGCTGTGACAAAACCGCACCCAAAGTTAGTCCCGGCGCATCAGTCGCTAGAACGAATGGCAGTTCAAAATCCGGATAGCGCAATACGGGGTGTTTCGACAAACTCTCTCTTAGTCGTTCGAACGCTTCAACTCTAGTTGGGGTCTACTCGAACGTAGTTTCCGCTCTTATTAATTCCGTTAGTGGTTTAGCTATATTCGCATACCCTTTTAGGAATCGCCGATAATATCCCGTCAACCCCAGAAAGGCGCATACTTCCCGCACAGTCTTTGGCCACGGATATGTGCGTATTGCTACAACCTTCTGTGGATCAGGACCTCGATTCTTGACCCTTCGCTTCGTTATCGAACGTATTCGCTTCGTATCTGTTTAGTGTACAGATAGCGAATGATCGATAACGAAGCGACGGGTCAAAAACGGAGGTCCAGGCGTTACATCTGCTCTGGTGACTAGATGATCCAAATATATTAGTTCACTCATCATGAACTGACATTTCTTAAAATTTGCTTTAACACCGGCTTCACGTAGTCGCTGTAAAACATTTCGCAACCGCCTATAGTACCGCGTCAATGAATCTCTAAAACGTCGCTGGTGACCTGACAGTCCAAACGCCATCCGGTTATATTCATAGTGTCCATCAATCGTATTGAATCCAGTCTTCTTTCGGTCATCTGGTCTGATCTCAACCTGATATTACCCGCTGGCAAAGTCAATGGTCGTGTACCACTTGCATTTTCCCAACCGATCCAATGTTTCATTTATGTTGCGAAGGGGGTAGGTGTCCGCCCTTGTCACCACGTTAAATCTCCTAAAATCAGTACAAAACCTTTACTTTGCCTCCTCCCCCTCCAGAGCCTTTTTCTTTACTAACACCACTGGCGCTGCCCATGGTGAAGTCGAAGGTGCAATTATACCCTTGTTCAGAAGATCCTGTATTTGTCGTCCCATCTCGTCCTGCAAGGGGAAGGGCACTCTATAAGCCAATTAAGCTATCGGAGCAGCATCCCCCGTGATGATCGTATGTTGCACCTGATGAGAATTCCCCCTCCGTTTCTGCATTCATCACATCGCGGTATTCAAGCAATATCTCTCCTATATTTTTTTCTTATCCAACTGACAAATGAGCCAACGTCTCGTGAAATTCCTCTGTGAAGTCGGACCCTTGAGATTCAGCTCTCACCTGCCTCACCATCCTGGTATTACCTCGAGCGATTATGGCCGTCTTTCCTACGACCCTCCCCGAAATTAGCTCCACGTGTTCCTGGTTACAATTTATGAACTTCACCCATACATTATCTCCCATTTGCTTTGCCATCACTCGATTCACTCTAACACCTGATTGTAGGTTTGAAAACTGCTCGACAATTATTTCCCTTGGTTGGTTCGATTCTCTAATTTAGGCTTTTAGTATAGTTTCGCTCCAGGCTGGTAGGTGGCCCTACTTTTTAATACCACTTCAGCTGGCTCCCAATTTTTCTGACAAACTTCGCCGCAAATTGCTCTTACGATCCTTTGGTGCCCGCTGAATCTCAACATCTATTACTTTAAAATGCTCTCCTTCATCCATATGATCTCCCTGAATCTGAGTCCGCTGCAAACACACAAATTCGTCCCCTCCACCCCTTTAATGTTCTCTTGTTTCTTTGAAATATTCCCGTACAAACGCGACATGTTTCTCTTGGTTCTTTCTATGCAGTTTGTTTTTGTGCGAACTTGTTTTTTTTTAAATAATCCCGTACAAACTCGACATATTTCTTTTGATTCTCTCTATGTTCTTTGCTTTGATGCGAAATATTGGGGACATTTTTGTCCTCTGCCTCAAATAACTTAAAGCGATTTTTCAATTCTATTCCACCACGTATCCCACTTTCATATGCTGTACGTTTTATCGTCTTCTTTCGTTCTCTATTCGTCTTGAGTTTACTCGCTGTATGCTGCTGTTCATTTTCCTCCATAACTTCTTTGATTACTTCCCAATATTTATCCCGCATTACATATTCTGTCAACGCTTGCATCTCACAGCATCTCTTGTCTGGTTGCAAGACCACTCGGATCCTTTCTGCTAACTTAACCTTTCCCTTCAGGTATATATCGACCAGATCAACATTCATATGTATCTGCATAACCATTGACAAGTCCAAATTATGCTGACGGATCTCTTATACAACAGTAGAACCTGGTAATACATCGAATCGTTTTGGTAGATTACACAGAATAATCTTAGGTTTTTCTGTCCTCACAAAAATAACCTCGCCCTTGCATCATTTGCTTGCTCTTGTTGTTTCCGCCAAATATCGTTGGTGCCCGTTAGCAAAACGAGACAATCATTAATTCCAAGTGTACTCGTCCGTTTGTATTCCATTAATAATGTCTACGGTACCATGACCTGGCCACACCATTTTCTCGATATCCCATTCGTCTCCAATCCATCGCTGAAGAAATGGTTTAAGGAAGCGTCAATGATTATCCGCTGCGATCACTAGTGTTCATCGGAGAGAAGTTTCTTTACGGTTAACCCTCCTACCGTCATTTCCTAGCTTTCTCATTGTTGTTTCCACATGATATTCCTTGATTTTATTTCGCTGGAATCGAATGTCACTCTTCTCCTTTTACCTCCCAGTATCTCGTGAGTGACTTTCCGCATAACTGGTATTATGGCCCTCTTTGTCCGCAATTCATTTCTATTAACGTCGATTACCAGTCCAAGTCGTTTCGTCAGATCGAGTCCCAATTTCAGTTCCACAGTCCAAATCTACTATCCATACCTCATGTTTTGCTGCGGTATCACCGACGGTTACGTTTAACTTATGTTTACCCTGGATGCGTTGACATACCCCCGTAATAGTCTCGCTTCGGCCAGTGATAACTGGTATACCCTCAACAGCTTCTCGCAGTAAAGTTACATCTGCTCCCGTATCCACTAAAACTTTTCTCTTAACCCCCTGAAAATCGGCGGTAATTATCAATGATGTTACTCCCACTGCTGTTACGGTTGATTTTCCAATATATTCCCCTCCAGTTTTCTGGGCCATCTCCAAGCTAAAGGAACCTGGAGGGCCACTTAGTTTGGGGAAACGCTACGACTTCCAGAGCCCGTCTTCCGGCTAGGATCGCATACTCTTCCACCTCCTTGTCTGACTTCTTTGGTTCCCATCGCCGCAAAATTGGATCCCTCCTCGCGGATGTTCCATTTTGACACTGTCTCCAGACGTGACCGCCATATCCACAATTATCGCATATCGTCGAGGTAACTGCAATAGGCTGTATGTCAAAATCATATGTATTTTGGTTTATTACAAATGATCGATCAATTCAGTCATTTACACAACTTGAAAAAGTCGTACGTCAACAGCCCAATAGGAAGTTAATATAAAGTCGAGTTTCAAAAAGTGGAATAGTTTGACAATGTTATTTGGCCACTGCAAATAATTTTATGTCAAGCTGTGATGCTGCCAAAATTAAGTTGAAACATTACTAATCATAATATAATATAGCAAGGTATAATCAATTTAGATTATTTTTATGCTCCAATATTTGACATAGAACTTTTTGCAAGTGGGAAAGTATGAGATCGTTTTTTGTCCTTCCTGAAAACAGGTTTTGACATACCACCTATTTCAGTTACCACGACGATATGGTCTGTGGACATGTGTTGATAAAGTGCCGCGGTCGCCCACACTGAAAATATTCTTCGCTGCTCGCCCTTTTCACCAACTGTGTCCTTTCTTCCTGTTTCCAACGTGACTCTCCACTCCTCTGGTTGCCCAGACGTATCGTGCACTCCCGTGTCCAGTGACCAACCTGTCCACACCTCCTACGTGGGGTGTACGGTATCCTGCGCAGTAATCTCTGCGGCTCCCCTTGCATTTCTCCAACCGGACTCACCCTATCATGCCATTTACTCCCGTCCGCTACTAAAACCTCTTCACGATCCATATTTACAAATCCTTCCCTCTTCTCACCTTTGATCCGCCGAATTCCTCTTCGCTCGCTGCTATTGCTTACTACTGTCGCATAGCTCTTCTCAGAACAGCTGCTGTTTGCTTCTTCTTCCTCTATTTCCTTCCTAACCTTCCTTACTATTTACCGGTCCCATTCCTCTCCTATGTCCTTCAACATATCCAATACCGTCGTCAGGGTATTTACTCCCTTCCTAGCCTTCACCACGCATCGTATCTCGCTATTTAAACCTTCCATGAATACTCCCAAGATCATCTCCTCTCGCTTCTTATTCTCTACTCGCTTTTCCTCTTCTCTCTCATATTCTTTCACCACATATCGCGCCGCTGTTCTACACCTATCAGCGAATCTCCGATAATGTTCCCCCTCCTTCCGTCGGATGTTTATTAGTTTCGCTATTTCATCCACTCCAGGCCCGGATGTTCCTAAAAACGAGTTTTCGTCTGCCGAGCGCATGACGTCACTCACAGAGTAATCGCTGGCGAGATATAAGGAAACCAATATAAATAACGTCAAACTTCTCTTATTTTATTCAAATTACAAAAGGTAAAAATCTGAAATTTACACAGAAGTTACTATATATGTAAATACAACTTTTTGTCCAAGAAATTTTAAAATAATTACCCACAAATTAAAATTAAAAAAGGTATTTAAAAGACCAAATAAATTTGTATAAGTAACTTAAAAACTAAACAAGTACATAATTACAAAATATGTTCGAGCATTATTTTAAATATTTAGTTAGGTTTGAATAGAGAACATGAAATAAATAAGTGCTGTTTTCGAATTAACGTTTGTATAAATAAAAGTTTTATTCCTACACTTATTACTAAACTTAGGCAAGTATGCTAATAAAAACGTATGAAATATGCGCATATACAGTAGTTTAAATAAAATATGCATGTTGTTTTCACCCAATTTTGAAAAAATGTGAAAACGTTGAATTATTTACGTATGTCTGTCCGTACGTCCGTCCGTAGACACAATTCTTCCGTCATTATACCAGGTAGAATGACAAGTGAGGTGTCGAATGAAAGCTTATATTATAAGGATGGTACTAAAGGTGAGAAATTTGACCTAGGACTTCCGGTTTTCGAGTTGCAACCGGAAGTACTGTTTTAAAGTCACCGGAATAGTACAAGCGATATATTATTCGATCCGCTTTAGCAAGACGAGAACAAATATATACTTCCGTTTTCATGACTGTCTGTCCGTCCATCCGTGAATATAACTCCTCCGTTACTAATACAGATAGAATGACAAATGAGATGTCGAATGAAAGCTTATAACCCAAGGATGGTGTTAAAGATAAGACATTTGACATCGGACTTCCGGTTTTAGAGTTGCAACCGGAAGTACCTACCGTTTTAAAGCGATATATTATTTGACGTGCCTTAGCAAAATGAGAATAAATGTAGAGATACTTTTGGTTATTATACCTATAATTTTCGGTTAAAAAGTTCTAACCGGAAGTGCCATATAATATAATCGCAGAAATAGTACCTGTGACATATCAATCAAATCGTATTGAAGAGTCGAGATTGAATCTTTGAAAATTAAAATTTAAAAGAAAATTAGGTGTTGAAAATTCTGGGAAAATTCTTGTAACCTGAACGAGGTTACGAGACGGTTACTACAGTTTCCCAGAATTTTCAACACTTAGGTAATTTTCTTTTAACTTTTAATTTTCGCGATTTCCGGAATGGAAATCGAAACTCAAACGGTAGTATTTAAGAAATGTAATTTTCGTTACACCAACAATTGTGGCTCAATCCCATATACACATTATTAAGAGCTTTTTATTGTTTTCTAGGCCAACATTTTTTTCCATTTTCTTTTGGTAGCTCTCTGGAGGGTAATTGATCTATTTAGTTCTTTTATGCGAATGAACATTCTTGTTCTAAAGAACAAGCGTTTTGCCTTTTCGGGGCATTGAATATCTACACTTTGCAACAAAAGACTTTTTATGAAATTTTCACCACATACTAATCCATCTTTATTATGTGCAGCAAAAAATACCCTGTTGAGACTCTCAATGGCATTCATGAATGCAGAAGATGGTTTTGACAAACCACCCTCGCTCAAATGATCTATCCACGTAAATGATGCACTCGACGAACTTTGCAATGATAAGTCGTTCTTAAATTTATGGCAAATGAATCCTGCCAGATCATTTAACTCCATTCTGTATCTTTTACAGTTAGAGCTCCATTTCCCGCCCCCTATGATTTCCCGGAAATCGGGAAATTTAAAAATGAAAAGAAGAAATTGGTTTTTAATTATTTTTCACTCTCTTTTTTATTTTTCTATTTTATCTTCATTATTTTTCAATGCAATTAGTATTAAAACGTATAAATTTGATTAAATATTGAACATATTTAGAAACAGGAAAATTATAAATTTGTGTTTAATCTGAATTTTCGTTGTTTTTATTATTGAAATAAGTTTTAGGAAAACATAAATTGTTCAGTGTTTGATCTTTCCAGCTGATTCCTTTTTTGTACAGAAATTTGCTGAAATTATAAACACACGTTCGCTTTCTGTTGATGAAGGTCAGAAAGGTCTGATGTTTTTTAGTGCAGTGAGTAATTTTGTAAATGTCCGGTCAGCTGATTTGAATTGTCGTACAACGTGGCCTCTTTTTTAATGACCGTATATAATTTTTCATCGCATTCTTCATAAACATAAATTTAATTAAAAATTAATATTTACGATATAATCCTGGACCCTTCAAAATGAATCAGATCTTTTGCATAAACAATAGAATGTTTAGGCTTTAAAAATGTAACTAAAAAATGAAATATTTTAAGTGGAATTTGTTTCAAGCTTCGGTCATATTATGTCGTATAATCCGTGTATAATATTAATATACGACAAATATGACGGAAGCTCACAACAAATAAGAAGTGTGGAAAAGTCCTATTTAAAACGAAATATTTAAAAAAACCTCAAAAAACACAATTAAACGAATTTATAAGCGAAAACGTATGTTAACTATATGTGTACTGCAAGCTAACTTTTAAAACAACTCTGTGAGTGACGTATTTCGCGCCAAGGAGGATCCGCCCACAAATGTGTACCATCCTATCTCTGGTTGAGTGTATCGTGCATCCACTCTGTCTTTTGTCAAACCAAACCGCTGCAATAGCAGTCCTTTTATCTCCTTCCATGTCCATCCCTCTTGCTTCTGACTCGTCGCATTTCGCAAAAATTCTGCCGCCTCGCCAATCATCCTTCGTCGCCAATCATCCTTCGTCTCACCAAATCCGCTGTGCTCTGCTCACTCCACCCATTCATGTAACAACCGTCTGAGTAACGACTATTGTATCTACAACCTACCTACTGAGAAATACGATTTTCGATATGATTACCGGACTCAAATACAAAAGTAATCAAAGTAACGAATACTGTAAATGATTACTTTATACAAAAGTAACCATTTGTAACGAATACTCGAAAGTAACTATAATCAACATCACTACCCCAACCCCTTTGAAATGTCCTGCTTCGTGAGTCCATGCGTGTAATTTTCACTTATGTTTGGTGCGATGCCTTACTTTGTTATTATTGTTGTTTGTAAATAAAAGATTTTTAAAATAGATAAACCAAGACCATGGGGAATAAAATCAAGATGTGCTGTGGACTGCCCCATTTTTGGGCAACCACCAAATATACCTGAAAATGTTTTACCGAAATACAAACAAGCGATGAAGTTTTATGGTTGCAAGAGGATAAAAACTCAGCAAGAAAGAGCCAGAATTTTAGCCGAACAGGTTGCAATTAAATTGGAGGAAATATGGAAAAAGGCTTTAATTCCAATAATTTAACATACAAGAATTATTCATCTTTTAAAAGCCTATCATGACAAAATATATGAAACTTATGAAACCATTTAAGAACAGGCAAAACAGTGAATTTTACAAAAATAAAATTCAATGCTTTAAGAACAAAAGTAAAACTACACGTTTCGATCTTGCAGCATGCAAATGTGACACTCTGATTAATTGTCTTTGTAGCGAATCTCAAAAACTGCCTCCGGATGAGCTCTAATTTCTATTAAATCAAAGAGGTCCCAGAAAAATGGTGATAAGCTCGATTGATAGGGAAAACAAAAACAAATATAATCAGAGAGAACAACGGTATAAGAAGAAAGTTACCGACGCAAAGACAAAACTTTAGCTCAAGTTAAAAACAGTAGGTACCAAGTTTTATGGTCAATCGATCGTGGAAAAACACATAACACTTGTGTATGAGCCAGGGTGCAAATATTTCGGATATGGGTATCCGCTGTCTGGTATATCAGAAAGTATCAAATCCAGCTATTGCATGTGACGAAACAGTCGTAAATACTGGCGTTAAGGGTGATGTAATACGGCTGTTAGAAGAACATCTTAAAAAAACCGCTTCAGTGGTTTGTATGTCTGCGACATTCAAATGATCTACCCCTTGGACATCAAAAGAAGTTTGCCAGTGACTAAATCAAAAAACGTGAGGGTCTTCAAACTTTCTCAAACTATAAGAATATTACCTTACAGAACCACCTATATTCTCTAGATTTTCGAGTGACAATCTGCGAGATTTTATTAACACTCCTAACTTAGGCCCTTTTAACATTGAGATTGAGAAATATCACTGCCACAAACAATGTGTAAAACGATGTGTCAAGAACGATGTGACACAAGCTTCTCTAGCAGTTTGTGGAGCGTGTTCGAGGGATGGATTTATAAAAACTCGAATTGATTCCATAAAAACTATGCCTCACTTTAATGCTAAATCGGAAGACATCTTCGAATAGAATGCTTTTACCATATTTTTTGTAACATTTATATAGGTACCTGTTAGGGAAATCGCTTGATTAAACTCGCTTGAACATACACTTTAACTTTATTGATACAATAACTTATAAAACAAATTGATTACATCTAAATTAAAATTTCACATTGTCATCTCGCCATATTTCCATTGTCTATTGCCGCGCATGTCCCTTGTCTATCGCGCATGTGTCGAGTCTCTCGCGTCCTTGTCACTTCCCACACTCGTTCGAATCGGAGCGTACAACTGCACTTATTTCTGGTCGCGGCCAACTGCACTCTTTTTCTATTAATTCTCCGTAACATACCGGACGCCTTGAAACGTGTTAACACTTTCAACCATGTCCTGCGTTTTAGTTGGTAACACACAAAGTTTAGAAACGGGTCGTTTAAACATTTTATTGTTCATGGGGATCGTCACTACTCGCACTACTCCATCAGTTCCTGGATGCACCTGCTCGACCCTTGCCATTGGCCAACTTAGGGTTGGAGTCTGTTCATCAATTACAAGTACAATATCCCCTGGCTGGATAGATCTCTCGGAATGCTGCTTCCACTTGCTTCTAATTTGAAGTTCAGCAAGATACTCTTGCTTCCATCTTTTCCAAAAATGCTGAAGAATTTTTTGTAATCGCTCGAAGCGCTTGAGACGATTTTCTGGTATCTGACTGACATCTTAGTAATTCCTTTTTCGCCCCTACATATGTTTTGCCATTGTCCGAATAAACCTTACTTGGTTTCCCACGTCTGCTCACAAATCGTCGAAAAGCAGCTAGAAAACAAGCAGTGGTCAGACCGGATGTAACTTCTAGGTGTACAGCCTTCGTCGATAAACATACGAATATACATACATAGCGCTTTATCAATTTAGAACCTCTGGTCAATCGATCTTTCATCAAAAACGGACCAGCGAAATCTGTTCCTATGTTGATGAAAGGTAAATATTGTGTGATTCGTGTAGCTGGTAACTCTCCCATAATGTAATTACCAGGTATAGGTTTTGCTCTAATACATGATATACAGTTCCTAACAATTCCCTTGCAAATATTACGTCCGGATATGGGCCAAAATCTTTCTCTGATCGAAGCCAACAACATAGTTGGACCGCAATGCATTAATCGCTGATGCTCAGCCTTTAAAATTAAACGTGTTAATACATGTTTAGGTGACAAAATTATCGGATATTTTTTATCATATTCGTAGGTTGACTTCTGCAACCGGCCACCCACTCGAATAATACCATCCTTTAAAAATGGGTTCAAAGATAATAAGTTACTATTGCGTTTCAATCTTAAACCCTTACTTAATCTCTCAAAATCTTCAGGAAAAGACTCCTTTTGTGACAAGGTGAAACGAGATAAGCGATGTACTACCCCTCTAATTGAAATAACATTCGAAAATATTACTCCAATCAACCAAGATAGCCATCGTTACACCCTTAGCTTAGCTCAGTCACTCAGGTATGTGTTCGTCTTGTCCTAACCTCAGATATGAACTATGAAAATTGGAATGGAAGCAAACAAAACAATAATTTTAACTAATCATGTTTATTGTTCATAAAGATATAATAAATAAAATGACTTAGTAAATTGCATTAACAAATGTATTCAAATTCTTGCCAAAAACTAACAATTCTGGATTATACTTATGGCTTTTGGTAGCTGATGGTATCTTCTTGATGTATGGTACTGCTGTTGTAGACTTCTCGTAGGCCTGGGCGGATCTTCGGCCCTAGGCCCCTGCAGCTAGAGATGGTGGTCGTTGCAGTCTGGATGTCATTGTCTTCGCCTTCAAGATTGCATCACCGGTGATGTGAGGCTTAGGTTCCCGAAGAGGGAAAGGTTGATCTCTTTCCAAAAACTATAAAATAGAGACACATATCAATCATCAAGAAGAAAAACCAAATTGTACCTTTGCCAAATAGTATTCAGAAATAGTAATTGGCAAGGTTAAATTACATAGAATTAAGATGAGGAGAATAGTTAAAATTTTGAATACTAAACGTGCATATTAATAGATGAAAAGAAATATAGAAATCAAACACATGGTTGAACATTTGAAGGTTAGATAAAAAACATTAGAAAAACTGTTAGACGGAGAAATATAATTACAATATAATATTATTCTTACCCCAAGAGGAATGATTTGATGGATCAAAATGATTTAATTTTGGAATTACATGACTTTTTAAGGATTAATTTTTCCCTTCCAGTTTATGTCAGGGAGTAGGGGTCAAGTCTATGAAGTGACAGTGTCATTGAAAACGACATTTAAAATGACAACCAAGTACTATCAAGTAGCGGCATGTTCCGTATTGAAAATACAGATATTTGGAGAGTATGAATATACGAGGTATGTTCAGTATGATGATTTAAATGAAAGAGATATATTAAATAGAAGATAATAAAAGAGGGTAATAAAAGAGAGCGCCAACCGATTTTTAAAGGGGAAAATGGGTAAACCAATTAGAAGAAGATAATTATTAATGAAATATTAAAGGAAATAAGGCATAGGCGTAACCAGGGGGGGGTTTTGGGGGTTGTAACCCCCCCCCCATTGGGATGTACTTTGAGCTCTATACGCTTAACACCATAGCCCTCAGAGACCTTCCAGTAGTTGTAACCCCCCCCTTTCAGGTAGTTGTAACCCCCCCCTTAGGATCATCCTGGTTACGCTTATGAAATAAGGTAAAATAATTATTTAAAAATAAAATATCAAATATGTGACGTTTGTAACGTTACAAAGGTTACTAACATAGCAAGTGCCCCTTGTAATTTATTGCTGCTAAATATGCCTACTCTTTTTTCCTTATCGCATGAATCTTTCGCCCTTAGCCTTAATTGACAATTGAGTATAAATCTCGCAATATATGCTGTTACCCGAATAAGTTTATTTAAATTTGAAAACCGTGTGAACAAATTAAAATTGTCGATTAGTATTGAGTGATAAGCAATAGACTTTTGTTCTGGTAAACCTTCAAATTTTAGAATTTTACTAGATATAAATTCTTTTAAGTCATTTGTAGCTAGCCAACTGGGACCATTCCACCACAAATTTGAAATAAGTACCTCATCAACGCTCATACCCCTGGAGACAAGATCCGCGGGATTTTGATCAGTTGCTACATAATACCAATCACTCACATCTGTTAGTTGTTGAATTTCATTAACACGATTTGCTACAAATAATTTCCATTTACTAGCTGGACCTTTTATCCACGATAATGCTATCTGTGAATCTGAATAAAAGTAACACTTATCAAACTTAATTTGTAAATCCTTTATTGTTCTTTGTGTAGCTGCGCTAATAACAACGAAGCGCATAGTTCTAGTCGTGGTATAGTTAGTAACGTTTTAACTGGTGCTACTCTAGATTTTGAACATAAAAGTTTTGATACATATTGACCTGATTGCACCTGGCACCTGATATATAAACAACAACCGTAAGCCCTTTGGCTTGCATCGCCAAATCCATGTAATTCTACAGATACATACGTTGACACTGTGACCATTCTGGGTATGGTAAGATCAGTAATCTTCACTAAATCGTCTTTGAATTTCAACCATACATTAACTATTTCTTCGGGAAGATTCTCATCCCATTCGAAATGCCCTTGCCATAGCGATTGCATTAATAATTTTAAAACTATCACAATAGGACCGAGTAGACCTAGAGGGTCAAAAATCTGTGAAATATACGACAATATAACGCGTTTTGTGATAGCATGGTACGTTTTAAATACCGGTGAGGAATATTTTATTGAATCGGATTCAGAGTCCCATAATATCCCTAATGTCTTGTTCATCTCTGCATTGTTTATATTTAAAATGCTTGATTCTAGGCTCGTATCTACTTGAAACCTTGTCAATAATCGTCTTTTGTTACATAGCCATTTTCTGAGTTGGAATCCTGCACTCGCTAGAATGGATGTCACTTGTGCCTGTAAATCCAATAATTCCTGCTCGCCATATGCTCCTTCTAGATAATCATCCATATAGAACGATCTTTTTATTTACTCACTCGCCTTAGGATTGCTTATTTCATGTTCACTCGCTAATTGTGTTAAACATCGTACAGCTAAATAAGGAGCTGAAGCCGTGCCGTAGGTCACTGTGTTCAGCTGATAACATTTTAAGTCATCGGCTGCATTTTCTCTCCAAAATATTCTTTGTAGTTTACGTTGTTCGGGAGCTACGAGAATCATTCGATACATCTTTGATATACATATCTGCAGTCATAACAAATAGATACTTTCGAAATCTGAGAACTATCGAAAAAAGATCATCCTGCAAGGTCGGCCCCACCCATTGTACCTCATTAAGAGACAGACCGGATTCCGATTTCATTGAAGCATCAAATACCACTCGAACACGTGTAGTTTTACTAGCTTCACGAACAACTGCATGATGAGGCATATAGTAAGCCAATTGTTGCTCTCCTTCTTCCTCAACCACGCTCATATGTTCCGATTGTAAATATTCTTGCATGAACCTATCATAATCACGTTTTAGTTCTGGATTTTTTAAGAGCCTACTCTCTTGTGAGAAATATCGTTTTAAAGCACTCTTACGTGAATCACCCAGATCTGCTAAATTTTCCTTGAATAGAATTGAAACAATAAATTTATTGTCATCTGATCGCTTGAGTGTGTCTTTGAAATGAGTCTCGCAATATTGGTCTTCTTCTAAAAGGAACGTTTTTACACTAGAATGAACGTCTTCTATCTCCCAGAATTTCAATAATATTTTATCAACAGCCTGCTCTTGGCTCAATTCGCTGGAAAAATTATTAGCATACCTTTCTACCTGACTAGACGTTGAACTAATCGCACCGCCCAAGATCATCCTAATTTTGTCTCTTGTAGAACAACTTTACTATCTTCTAATTGAATCCTGTCTAATTGTAATATTTCCCAGAATACAGATGATCCTATTAACAGATCAATTTCTCTCGCTCGATTGTAAGTAACATCAGCTAATTTAGTATCTTTTGGTATTTTTAAAATATTTTTATTAAATGAAGTCGTAGGTAACCTGTCGGTAATATTTTCTAAAACTAAACAGTCAATAACTGAATTGAAATCGCTTGTACAAGAAGATATATTTAACTTCACTCGATTGTTTAGCTTTGATGTCGCTTGCCCTACTCCTACTATTTTAAAATTAACCGGTTCCATACTTATATTTAATTTTTCACAAAATCTCCTTGTTATGAAGTTGCTTTGTGACCCATTGTCTAATAGCGCCCTACACTCATGTACTTTGCCTTGACTGTCTTGGATATTGACTAAGGCCGTTGACAGCAGCACTTGTGATGTCATACTTTTCTCGCTAAAACAAGTGTGACTACTTTCCACTTGTGTATTTGTTTGATTTTCACTTGTATTTTGTATCGCTCGATTGTCATTATTACTGGTTCTAGAATTATCGCGAGATTGTATAGAATTATTATTTTCCCTCGTATTATCGCTAGATGCCCTTGTATCCCTAAAATTATCGACATGCACAAGACTGTTATGGCGACCTCCGCAAGCTTTACAAACTGAATGTCTACAATCCCTAATTTCATGGTTGGGTCTTAAACAATTCTTACATAGATTTAATTTACGAATCTCATAACAGGAGTTAAGTTTAAAAACTTTTCACATCGAAAAATAGTATGTTTTCCTTTACAAAAATAACGAGTCACCGTACCTGAGCCCGCTTGATAAGTACTTACAAATGAATTTCTTTTATTATTGAATTTGTTATTAAAACCTTTAAATTGACCTTTTTCCTTTGTATTATCATGAACCGCATTTGAAACTTCCAGTTTCTCTAATACCTCGCATCTTTGTTTTAAAAATTTATTAAAATCCGTCATAGTTGGCAAATCACCCTGTATTTTATATTGTTCCCACTCTCGCCGCGTATATTTATCTAATTTGTTTGTAAACAGATAAAGCAATAAGCTGTCCCAACTGCCTACTTTCTCATCTAAAACTTGCAAGGCTCGTAAATTATTTGTATATATATCATAAAATGACCTTAAACTTGCATGACAATCCTTTTGTATAACTGGATATTCAAATAATTCTCTTATATGACTGTGGATTAATAACCTCTTTTGATCGTACCTTTCCTTTAATAAATCCCAAGCTATTTTATAATTATTTTCGGAAACTGAAATTGATTCTATAAGCCCTAATGCTTCACCACTCAAACATGATCGTAAGTAATAAAATTTTTGAATATTAGATAACGTTTTATTATCGTCAACTAAGACTTTGAACGAGTCCTTAAACTCCAGAAATTGAAGATAGGACCCACAGAATTTTGGCAATTTTAAAGCTGGTAAGTCTATACTGTCTTTGTAGACTTTTGTTGCATTGGAGCCTCGCCTAACGACGTACCTGCCCGATTGTAACCATAGAATGTGTCAAGTTTTAGCTTCATAGTACTTATTAATGAGAAATATAGTTTCTCAAAACATTCTCCTTCATTCTCGTTCTCTTTTGATACAGATTCCGTTGTTTCATTTAATTCTATGGATTCTTGTTTTATGTTAAACTCTGTATATAAACTTTCGACTTTATCGAACCTAACCTCTAATTCTTTCGCGGTTTTTTCGTCTAATTGTGACGAAATGCTCTCTAGAAACTTATTTTGTCTGTTCAATTGACCTTTTAAGAGTCTCCCTTTCTTTTATTAGCTTCTCAATTTCGGTACTCATTTTAATTATGCACTAGTTCAACCCAAATCAAACTCAAATCGTTAAACAGGATATAATACAGGTTAATTAAATTGGAAAAAATAGGTAAAAACTCACCGTTTGGCACGTGTCTCGCTTCGCTTGTATTTTACTCCTCGCTTGTACACTGGTTTCTCAACATTCGCTCGTGGACCAAAAATGTTAGGGAAATCGCTTGATTAAACTCGCTTGAACATACACTTTAACTTTATTGATACAAAAACTTATAAAACAAATTGATTACATCTAAATTAAAATTTCACATTGTCATCTCGCCATATTTCCATTGTCTATTGCCGCTGCCGCGCATGTCCCTTGTCTATCGCGCATGTGTCGAGTCTCTCGCGTCGTTGTCACTTCCCACACTCGTTCGAATCGGAGCGTACAACTGCACTTATTTCTGGTCGCGGCCAACTGCACTCTTTTTCTATTAATTCTCCGTAACAGTACCTAATTTTGTACTTTGCTTTATATTTATTTTAGTATTAAAAAACTTGGGTGACGTCAGGAAGACGGATAAGTTAGGCTATTTTGTTATAAAAAAAACGTTTTAGTATAATTTTTTTTCAACTGACTGCAGCAACCGGATTGATCAGCACAGTCATTAAACAGCCGTACCAGAGACCATACTACGTTTATAACTAGCCGCAGTGAAAAGGTTAAGTAAAATTTTTAATTGCCTTGTGAAACCAGAAAATATTTTCCAATTTAAACCAAATTTATTTATTCAAGTTCTATAAGGTATTACATTTCCCTTACAAAAGAAATTCGCATATTAATGTATTTTTTCTAATTTTTAGTTGGCGTGGGGGACAGAAAATATATTTTTATTTCAACGCAATTTTACTAAAATACTAAATAGTGTGTTAGGCAACTTTTGTGAGCTATTACATTTTCGTTTCGAAAGAAAATTTTTTTCGTCTGTTAACATTTTTTCAAAATTTTTAATTGTCTTGGGGGGCAGAAGATATTTTCTAATTTCGAAAAAATGTGCTAGCTCATTTGAAAGTATATTTCATTCTCTATTCAGTAATATCAAGATTTACATAATAGGGAACTTGCATAAATTTTTAAATTCGAAAAAAATGTTATAAATCACAGCAGAACATAATTTAAAACATGTATCAAAGATAAAAAAGTTTTGTTTGTCTTTCGTTTGGCCACTAAAGACGATTAAAAATTCAAATTAAAACAGGTGGTCCAAAACGCATCGTGACGTCACTTGGTTTTACATTTACATTTTTCCAATAAAGTAAACAGAATTTTAAATTAGACGTTATAAACGTCAGTAGAAAATACATTTATGTGACGTTACAAGTGTTTTTGATCGTTTGACCTATTCATAGAAAATTTGTACTTTTACAAAATGGTTTTATTTTCAATAGTAAACCTTCGTTCCTTTCCTTCAAAAACAGTATAAAACTACAATTTTAACAAACTGGTATATATTATTACAATGACATACGATAAATGTCATTAGAATATAAATATTTTTGACTTATTCCACGACGATGAGCTTGCCAAATACCCAAGTAGGTGGAGGCCAATAAACTAAAGAATGAGAAGAAGAATATACCTAAATATAAGGTTGTGTCTAGGTATACGCTAACGTGTACGCAAATAAAAAAGTTAGAGTGTCAGTGATTTCTTATTTTTTATTTGTTTAATGTTTGTTTTTAAATTAACTACGGAGTGCGGACAATTATTTAGTTCTTTTAATGAGTTTAAGAACATTTTAAAACAGTACGCAAAAGATAAGAGACTATAAATTAATATATATATTTTTTTAGTTATAAATGAAATAGTATTACCGTAAAAGATTAAAATAAAAGGAAGACCTAAAGCTTTCACAATAATAATTAACTTGTTTTGAGGCTATTATCCTTGTGGCATTTTTGTAATCAACTATTCTAAATGGGAACTAAGCCACAATTTAACTAAAAAATTGATTTTATTAACGTTTCCACTTCTAAACCCGATGTCGTTGTCAAAATACAAAATATTATTAAATTATACAAAAATGTTGTTGCTTAGTAAAAAATTTTTATAATAATTTATTTAATCTGAATAATTTTTGTATTTTGACAATGACATCCGATTTGGACGTCTAAACGTTAATAAAATAATTTTTTAGTTAAATTGTGGCTTATTTTGCATTTAGAATAGTTGATTATAATAATTCACTTACGTATAAAAATTATTTTAACAATATTTTGTACCTACATGTCATGTCAACTAAATACATATAATTATTTTGCTAACCTAAATATATACTTTTATATATACACATTGATTTATTACAATTAAGTTTGAAACATCTGAATAGTTCTGCTTCCCTTCCCTTAACAAATATGTTTCCATCAAACAAACACTAAACATATCAAAATAGCATGTACCAAAATATATAGTCACTGCGCAAGCTAAATAATGACGTCACTGGCTTGATGAAGTTTAATTCGCGTCTACCTAACTTTTTTATTTGCGTACACGTTAGCGTGTACCTAGACACAGCGAAATATAACCATAATAAAAGCTAATGCAAAACTATGTGACGTCACGTGCCGTTTGAACTATTTTATACCGCTGAAGACTTTAAATATGTATTTCTAAGTTATTACGAGTTTTTGAAGCGTGAAATTTTGGAAATCTCATTTTTAAACAAAACTGAACATTATTATCTAATAAAAAAATGTGCAAGTTCCCTATTACTTATACACTGCGTCCAAAAAAAATATTTTAAATTAAATTATTTGACAAAAAAAGAATAATGTATGCAACTTATTTAGTTCAAAATACATCCTACTGCTATCAGCAATTAAAAAAAATATTTATATCACAATAAACATTGCTTTTCGCTAAAATTAAATGTTAAAACTTGCAAGAGGCAGGTGGATGGCGGGAGCTGGCTTGAACATTGAATCTAATCGAAAAGCAATGTTTAGTTGTGAAATAAACATTTTTTCTCTTTTCGGACACCAGAAAATGCATTTTGAATTAAATAAATTACATACATTCTTTTTTTTTGTCAAATGATTTAATTAAATTTTTTTTTTGGACACGCTGTACAAATAATTATATAAATGTTATTATTATTATATAAATGTCATTATTATATAAATGTTTATATTATTGAATAGAGAATTGAATGATCTTTCAAATGAGCTATCACACGACCCCTATTCACATTAAAAAAAAAGCATCGATTACGTCATCACGTCCAGATGGATGACGTAACTAGTATGACATACATGCCAAAATATCATAATTTAAAAATAGAAATCGACCTCTTTCGGAATTTTTCTTAAGATTCGCCGGTTTACGAAATAACGAATTTATTCCTTTCATTTGCACCACACTGTAGATGCTACAAACTGTAATTTTATTTGGGCACCAGATGTTAACGGCGATAGCTTTTAGGTTTGTGCAAATTGGAACATTAACTTTTGGAGGTGTTCAAGTCTGAGGTTAAACCCATCACAGTTCCATTGAATTAGATTGAATTTTACTAAAATGTGGATTTTTCGGAGAGTTGCGAGGTATCTGAGAAATACTCCTCATCCTGGGGATCAGGGGATCCAGTGATGAGAGGGAATTTAAACTCACCGTATCTGCTGTGTCAGACTGAAAACTTGTTTAAGTGTTTTAGATAATCTTGTAAATCTGTACTTTAGTGACCTATCTGTTAGAGAAGGATAAACATTATACCTATGTCGGAGAGTAAAGATTTGATGTCCTGTGTAAACTGTTGTGCTTCAGATAGTGTATTGCTACTACCGTAGCTATTTTCAAGGAAACTAATGACATTGTCTACAGAAATCTAAAATCTAAAACAATCTTTTATTTCTTCTTTTGAGCCATCAGTGATTTTTGAACTGTCAGTTGAATCTTTTTTTAACTTCTTCCTAGGTTGTTTCGTTGGTTTCTTGTTTGCATCTTGATCAGGAGGAGGCATTACAGATGGAATTTTATTCTTGTGTTTCTGTCACGTTGATTGCTTTGGAATCTACTGAACTTGGGAAGGCTCTCTTCATTCCAGGTACAGGTGAAGAAGAAACGAGAGGTGATTTAAAAGGTATTAATGATTCACTAATGACCACAAAAAAGTTCAGTGATAAACAAAATAAACAGTTCGATGCAACAATTGTAGTCAAATTTGAAATAATATCTGTAGGTTTCTTTTAAAGACGATCGTAATAAAAGTCCGTTTGATGTTTAATAGTTTTAATTAATAAAATAGATGTCTAAATTATTGTTACTATTAAATTATCGAAATATAAAAGTACTTGTGTAATTGCGACCAAAAATCTTACATGTTCTTACTCTTACAAAAGGGAAATGTATTTATAAATAATTTGCGTCTAATCAATATAATACCCGTCTAAGTATTATCCCTTAACCTAAGAACATAGGTCCGTCGCGTTTATGGTGTTATCATCGACTAAATGTATTCGTTCCCACATAACCAAAATTCCCTTACTGCTAATCTTCCCTTTTTCATGGTTTAATTCGCTTTCGCGGGAACTAGCCTATTAGTAATAAAAATTGGGTCAAAGGGCTCTACTTTGTTATTTTTATGTCTTAAAAATAAACAGAAACTGCTCACTTAAACTACCCCTCGATTAGATACGCCCACCCATCTGTGCATTTTAGAGCCTCGCCGACAACCGCTCGTTTCGTGTTTGTAAATACGAATAATTAAAGAAATATTATATACAGGGTATCTTAAAAATTAAGATAAAATATTTACAATCCTACATTCGGCCATCCTGTTCGAATTCGACCCGAATTCCGTTTAGTTACCTATCCGCGACTTCATGTACTCTGCACCTGCACACGTTGAAGTGCTTTGAAGTCCACCATGGTATCCAGATTTCTTTACTTCGTAACTGTCATTTGGATTAACTTGTACTACCACGTACGGTCCTAAATATTTCTTCTGCAGTTTGAGTCCTTCACCAAACTGTGTTCTCTTGATTGCCACTAAGTTCTCCTTTTTGTACATTCTCGGCCTTTTTCTTCGTAGATCATATCTGCGTCTATTTTCCTCTTGAATTTTGAGATCATATCTGCGTCTATTTTCCTCTTGAATTTTGACTAACTGACGTCGACTCTCGTTTCTCAGCATCTCTCTATCTTCATCAAATTGTTTAATTATCTTCTGTTCTATGATCTCCTTCATCCTCAGATCTTCTTTGTTCTTCATCTTCGTTCCGAACAGTACTTCGAACGGCGTCGACTTTATGCTTCTTTGTTCGCAATAGTCTTCGAATTCCTTCGCCGTAAATGCGATACTTCTGTCAGATATTATACGGAGCTGATTTCCGAAATCCTTTTGATGTCTCTTCACGCATTCTATAACTTCTTTTTTGCTTCCAAGTATACATTTAATGCAATTCCCTATACAGTGCTCGAATTCTTCTCTACGATTTGGAATGTAACATTCTCTTCGAATCAAATCTGGTGTTTTTGTTACAGCAAAATGTTCTACCTCGTTTAAGTTTCTAATTATTTCTGTTTTCATTCTTTTCGGAATGACTAACACTTCCTTGCCGTCTTTGTATTTAAACAAAATATTGTTTTTTATAAACAAGTCCTCGTATGCTTCCGTCGTCTTTGTCTTGTCAGGTTCGTTACTTTTGACTACTTCCTCTATATCCGTCTTTATTTTTTTATCTTCGGTATGGTTCAGCTGAAAATCATTATTGACTGTTGTCTCGCTAATTACTGTAATCCTCCTTATAAAAGTATCTACTCTTTTTTTAGATAAAATTATTCCGTCTTCGGTTATTGTAACTTCTGCTTGTCTCAGTATATTGTTTCCGAGAATAATTTCAACGTCTAGTGCTTCTTTTGGAATAACATGAAATAAAATATTAAAATCCTCTCCTTGAATTTCTACCATTTTATTAAATGAACCTAAAGTTTTAACTCTCGTACCTCCTAATCCACTTAAATCTAATATGTTTTGTGAAAAAATCACGTCATCAAAATATTTTCCAAAAATATCTTCTCGTACTGAGCTAATGTCACTTCCTGTATCCAATAATGCACGTAGTGATAATTTTCCTACCTTCAATGTTACCGAGTTTTTATACCACAAGTTAACAACATTTACATGTCCAGAAGTTGATGGTTCTTCTTCTTTCTCATTGCATCGAAAAGACCTGTGTCCAAACTGATTGCATCTAAAACATTTTACTCCCTTGGCTTTGTCAGGACAATCCGTCGATCTGTGTCCCTCAATTCCACAATTGAAACATTTTTCTTCCTTTTTATTCCTACTTTGAGGCGCTCTTCTTTCATCTCGTCTTACTTCCTCGTTCGTCCACGTCTTTTTATGCGTCTCGGTTTTAACTGATTTTTGCGTCGTCTGTTTTTTAATCAATTCGTACAGTTTAATCTTCTCTTTAAAGTCATTGAAATTTTTGGCACCATAAAGTATTACTTTATTAGCAGGGTCGTCCATAATTCCCTCAATTATATACTGCATTATGACTTCATTTTCGATGTTTCCTCTGCTACCGATTTCTCTCATTTTTAGTACATACTCCTGTACGCTTTCACCTTGTTTCTTCTTTCTATTCATCAGCATTTTGTGTATTTCGGCACTACTTATTTTGTTCTCAAACTCTGTTGTCAGTCTCTTTTTCAAGAGCTTCCAGCTATTAACTGCTTTCTATGACTGTATATACAGTTTAGCTATTCCTTTTAGAGATCGTTTAGCAAAAATTAGCATTTGTAAATCAATCCATCCCATCAGATTGGAAATTTCTTCAAAATCAGTGATCCATTTTCCTATGGGATAATCGTCTTTTCCGTCGAAATTTCTTATACTATCCTCTACGTCTCTAAAAGTTAAGGCAAATGAATCATTCAATCTACCTCTCGTCATTTTGTTTGATTTTGATCTATTCCTCGTAAATAAATCCGTCGTCCTTTCATCATCCATATCGTCATCATTATTATCGTCGTCGGTAACGTCTTTACCTTCTTCCTCGTGATAAGCGTCTTTATCACTATTTGCGTCGTTATCTTCATTATAGCGATCGTCTTCGGTAACGTCTTTACCGTTTTCCTTGTGATAAATGTCTTTATCACCGTCATCATCGCTAGCGTCTTCGTCTTCATCGTCATTCTCGTCTTCAAGATTGAAGTCGTTCAAAAATGAACAAATACGTTCAATCACGTCGTCTTCTGAACCAGTGTAGTTCAGATCTAAAACACTGCAAACTGCTACTAAGTCCGGCATACTTAGTTTGTTTTTAATGTCGTCTATTTTTGTGGAATATTCCTGGGATTCTTTATCCCACGCAAAATTTGTAAAATTCCGCAAATTCTTCCTAGTTTGTCGCGGCAACCCTTTATCCCCGTACGCGACAACATGCAACGCCTTAACAGCACTTAATGCCGAATTTTTAAGGTTTAAACTAATTTTTGGAAAATCGTTAAGAGTTTGATTAGACTGCATTTTAAAAAGGTATATAATAATAATACATAAAAAAAAACAAAAATAAAAAGATAAATTATCTTTTAACTAAAAAGTTAGATTATTTTTTCCCGTGTGCAAATTGTACTTATGAACTGTAGAATTGTAGTCGCTTTTACTTTAAAATTATCAATATTTACTACAAATACTAACAAAGTTATGAGTTATTAAAATAAATGAACAGAAACAAACAATGAAAAACAAAAAAAGTCAATCGTTAAATAATTTATGATAGTTCTTTCGCAACATTCACTGTTTATCGTCAAAGTTCCAGTTCACAGCTCCTCGAAAAAAATAATCTTTGGTCAGATTTCTAATTTCCAGACACAAGACCAAAGTGTCTTGACTATTTTTAAAATATTGGAACAAACACACCTGATTTCTCCTTGGTAATACTGCTTGCTATGATTGCGTCTCGTCGTCGTCGTGTTCACTGCCCAAACAGCCGTCGTATTTGCCTAACAGCGTCGTCTATACTGTTTTTTTTTATACTAGCCTGCTACTCCACCAACACAACCATTCACCAACAGTTCACAAAGTCCGGAAGTCACCAATAGTTTAAAAAGTCCGAAAATCACCAACAGTTTCCACGTTTCCCGAACAGTCATAAACAGTTTCCAAAAATTATGTCTCGTCACTTGAGCCGATTTTTTAATTACACTTCACTTTACGGTATTTCGCGAACTTTACGACGAAATTGTCTTTCTTAGATCCCGGACTAGCCCCCAAAATGTAGGTTTCTTTTAAAGACGATCGTAATAAAAGTCCGTTTGATGTTTAATAGTTTTAATTAATAAAATAGATGTCTAAATTATTGTTACTATTAAATTATCGAAATATAAAAGTACTTGTGTAATTGCGACCAAAAATCTTACATGTTCTTACTCTTACAAAAGGGAAATGTATTTATAAATAATTTGCGTCTAATCAATATAATACCCGTCTAAGTATTATCCCTTAACCTAAGAACATAGGTCCGTCGCGTTTATGGTGTTATCATCGACTAAATGTATTCGTTCCCACACAACCAAAATTCCCTTACTGCTAATCTTCCCCTTTTCATGGTTTAATTCGCTTTCGCGGGAACTAGCCTATTAGTAATAAAAATTGGGTCAAAGGGCTCTACTTTGTTATTTTTATGTCTTAAAAATAAACAGAAACTGCTCACTTAAACTACCCCTCGATTAGATACGCCCACCCATCTGTGCATTTTAGAGCCTCGCCGACAACCGCTCGTTTCGTGTTTATAAATACGAATAATTAAAGAAATATTATATACAGGGTATCTTAAAAATTAAGATAAAATATTTACAATCCTACATATCTATAGTCCAGGAACTCTATAGTCCAGGCTTTTCACCTCGCAATTTTTACAGAATGGGTCGATTTGCTATAAAATTTAAGAATAAGTAGTGAATAGTCCAAGGATCAAAATCTATATGATGCCGAAAGGCGCTTTTACCATGGGGGTGGTTGCCACCCCATCTCGGGGGTAGAAATTTTTGATTATATTTTGACCGCAAAAGTTGATAAAAACATTTATTCTAAGCAAAAAATGTTCTATACATTTTTTTGATAAAATTAATAGTTTTCGATTTATTCGCTATCGAAAGTGTTAGTTTTATATCGAAAAAGTCAATATTTTTCGATATACTCATTTACGATTCACTCAATTTTTGCCGCAGAGAAAATTTTTTCAAACCAATTTCTTGGGAATTAAATAACCTACAATTTCATATTTAAACATTTTTTCGTATCTCTGATACTAATTTTTCTATTCTGAAGAAAATGGCATTTTTTACCAAACTACAAAAATTCGTTATTCGCTTGTAACTCCAGTTTTTTAAAAACTAAGTGATTATAAGCCAGTCAAACTTCTAGAATCTATGACCAACCTTTTTTTGTTACACGGATGACCAAGGGGGGGGGGAATGACCCCAGGTCAAAAATGTCAAAAATAACAATTAACAAAAAAATGAAGTTTTTTTTTAATTTTTTTTATGGCATGGACTTTATGTCATTTAGCCAGTCACAACATGAGTATTAGTGTCATGTGTAGTATGTATGTTGAGTAAGTGTCTTGTTACTTTGCAAAGTCGACGTCATTAGCGTAAAACTACTTGGAATTACACATAATAGACGGTATTTTACTAAACATCAACTTCAGAATATATTTTTTATTCGTAAAATATAGGGAATTTTTTTATTTCAAAATACGAGGATATCTAGAATGATATTAAAGTCAAATAAAAAAATATTGAGTTAAAAATTAAAAATACTTTTGAATTTATTAAAGAAAAACATACGCTGGGGTCACAATTTCCCCCGCTTGGTCATCCGAAGGTTAATAAAACTTAAGTAAAGAAGAATGAATAAGGCCAATGAATAAAAACATCGCTAACTTACATTATTATGCTTCCATATGGATTTCTCCTTTTTTTCACAAAAATATATTGATTTTTTTACCCGTAACTTTTTTATTTTTGATCTTGGAAAGTTTGGTAAAAAAGAATTTTGTAGGATTTTACAAGATCCATTAGACTATTAATATTAAATTTTTTTCAATCCTCAGTCGCAAAACGAGGTGACTTTGAAAAGGTTGGTAAAGGTGGTTTTTGCATGTCATTACAAGTTTTATTTATCAATAACTCACTCAATTTTTACCATAGAAAAAATTTTTGCAAACCAGGTTCTTGGGAATTAAATAAGCTACAATTTCATATTTAAAAATTTTTTCCAATCTCTGATGCTAATCTTTCTATTCTGAAGAAAAAGCCATTTTTTTCCAAACTACAAAAATTCGTTAGTCGCTTTTAACTCAATTATTTTAAAAACTAATCATTCTAAGCCGGTCAAACTTCAAGAACCTCTTAACAATACATAAGTAAAGAAGGCCAAATAAGGTCAATCACTAATCTTAATTAGGGTGGTGATTAGGGGGTTGCTTCCGATCACTTTTTCGCTGAAAAAAATAGGCACTGACATTCTTTTCATTATAAGTCACTTAATTTTTGAGCTAGAGACTTTATTTTTATTTCTGAAGATAGATATTTTTAAATACTTTAAATTAGTTTGAACAAGGGATCCTCAAAAAATGCATAGTTTTCCCGTCTTTTACCTTTGAAACTACAATATTTAGCATTTGATGAAGAAGAGCTAACATATAATAAAGTAGAGCTCGATTATTATTGGTCGTAAAGAAAATTAAAAAGACGGATTTGTTAATTTTTTCAAAATGTACATTTTTCTTAAGTAAAGTTGTTTTGATAAAACGAAAACTTTTTGAGTTATTAGCAGAAGACTTATTAAAAACATTTATTTTTTTTATATAAAACTAACACTTCTGATAGCGAATAAATCGAAAACTAATAATTTTATCAAAAAAATGTATAGAACGTTTTTTACTTAGAATGAATGTTTTTACCAACTTTTGCAGTCAAAACATAATAAAAAATTTCCACCTTCCGAGATGGGGTGGCAACCACCCCCATGGTAAAAGCGCCTTTCGGCATCATATAAATTTTGTTCCTTGGACTATCCACTACTTATTATCAAATTTTCAAGCAAATCGATCCATTCATCCAAGCTTCATTACTTGGACTACTACCTTTCGCCTACTCGCAGACGGCAGTAAATATCAGCTTCTAATGCACTACACCTTTATGTTTAAATGTCCAAAAATTGGTCAATTTACAATCCAAATATCCACTTTAAAACTAAAATAACGATTCACAGAGTACAGGTACTTTCACACGTTCAGGTACCTACAAGCGATCAATCCTTAGATTTATATTATAAATAGAGAGAAGTCAAAGTTTTCAACTTAATAAAATATAAAATAATAATAAATTAAAAATTTTATTGGAACTATTTTCTGGTTACACCTCCGTGGCTTCTAAAAATCCAAGCCAATCGGATGCTGGAGCTAATAAGATGAGGGAATTCTATAATTTGCAATTCACGTCCTATTTATCCAGCGCGGAAAAATACCAACGAAAATGGAAACCTACATACTCAGATAAGAGTAATACCAATAGAAACAAAAATGGATTCATTTTTATTAATTTTTTTTATTTATTATTTTTTTTTATACATAAAAATAGAAAATTTGATAGATCTCAAATATGTAAGCAGGTATGGGACAATGAACACATAGTTCAGTGGAAAGATTCAATTATAGTCCTGAAAGAATCAGATGGCAAAAAGAGAAAAATCAAAGAAGCGGCTCTAATTATGTTAAATGCCGCAATTGTGTCGCAAATTCCTCGGCAGAATTCAGTAGGATGTGGTTACCCATATTAAAAGAGGAAATGAATAGAAAGAAAATACCACGATTAGTAAGTCAATAACATATCGAGGATATAGATATCATTTATATTTTAGTATTATTTATCTGCCCTATTCATAAAAAATGAGACAAACTGTTGTGTCAGAAGTATAGAGGCATCTCTTTACTTTGTTCGGGATACAAAATATTCACAAACATCCTTAATCGAAGACTTCAACCTCTCACGGAAAAAATCATCGGGGAATATCAAGCAGGGTTTAGGCAAAATAGATCTACCATTGACCAACTATTTACAGTTAAACAAATACTAGCCAAAGCATGGGAATATGACATGGACGTTTACAATCTCTTTGTAGATTTTAAACAAGCCTATGATTCATTAAATAGAACAATTCTACCTAATATATTGGAAGAGTTTGGCATACCATCAAAATTAATACGACTAGTGCAAATCACAATTACAGAAACAGAAGCACAGGTTTGTATTCAAGGACAGATCACTGATGCGTTTACGATAACGCAAGGACTGAAACAAGGCAACGGACTGGCTCCAACGCTTTTTAATCTTGTTCTTGAATATGTAATTAGACGGTTGACGGTGAGTGGAAATAACATACTTACAAACAAATCTACCCAATTAGCAGCATACGCAGATGATATAAACATAATGAGCAGAACAATGAATGCAGCGGAAGAAACCTACGTTGAGTTGAAACAGAGTGCAGAAGCAGTAGGGCTAGCAATAAATACAAATAAAACAAAACTACTCATACAAACCAGATCAAATAGACCGGCGCAACAACACTTTATTGACGATATAGAACATGTAAATAGATTCACGTACCTAGGAATGGATCTGGTTGCAAGCAATGAAGAAGAACCGGAAATAAATAGAAGGCTTGTGCTGGCAAATAAAGCCTATTTCGCGATGGGCCACATATTCAAATCGCGAGACGTACACCGGAAAACAAAACTCCGGGTATATAAAACAATAATCAGGCCGATAGTAAGTTATGGCTGCGAAACATGGGTGGTGACACAGAAATCTGCCAATGCATTAGATGTGTTTGAAAGAAAAGTATTACGTAGGATACTGGGCCCAATAAGGGAAAATAACAACTAGCGAATTAGGTATAATAGAGAAATATACGAGCAATATAGCGAACCAACTCTAGCACAATACACTAAACTGCAGAGATTACGGTGGGCAGGGCACGTGGTCCGCATGCATGAGAATAGAATCCCCAGAAAATTGCTGAATGCAAGAATGCAGGGAAGAAGACCTGTTGGAAGACCTAAAAAGAGATGGGAAGACGAAGTCGATGAGGATGCCAGGAACTTCCTGGGAACGCGTTCATGGAAAAGAACAGCGGTAAATTGAAATGATTGGAGAAGCTTGTTGAAGGAGGCCAAGGCTCGATTTGGGCTGTAGTGCCATTGGATAGATGGATTATTTATATAGGTATCTATGTATTATTAATTTATTTATATTTTAAAACATACATATTAAATCAGAGATCAGAGTTTGGTGTTAATTTTGACAGTAAACTGAATATAAGACCGAATACTTACCATGTCGGGATAGTATCATTAGTTTTTTCCTGGTTTTTCCTCGTGATTTACTATGGAATCACTAACACGAGAATTTTACTGTCACCATTGCATGTGATTGTCTTTTTAACGACAAATGGATACGTGACGGATATTCTTGAGTTAAAGTTGATTTTATGTAATCGAATGAACTTTGTTTCAATAAAGTCGTCCCAGGAATGCAACTCCTAAATATTGGCAATAGGTATCATTTTAAAGTCTTCTACTTTAAAATGTATAATATATGTCTGAATTGCCGATATGAATGAGTCAGATTAAATTAAATTATTAGAAGAATTTTTTTACAAAGCAACATTGTGTTTAAGTTCAAGATATACGAGGGGGGAGGGGACTTTTGGCTAGCACTGTATAATTTACTGATTCTATTGTTGCAAACAAACAGTAGATATTGGGAGCTGCCTTTGTATAATCTTTGGTGGCACGCTGCTATTAATTACATTTAATGGTTTGAACTGAACCTCGCAGAAACAACATCAGATATTCTATCTGAACTGGCTCTCTGTATATTTCATATTAAAAAACAATAAACCTTCGGTATGAAAAATTTCTCAAAGGAAGAATACTGAAATTATGATTATCTACAGTTAAGCTGAATATAAAAAAGTTGTAGATTTTTAATAAAAAAAAAAAAAAAAAGATGTCAGGTGTGGGGTTCGAACCCACGCTCCCTCTCGGGAACCAGAGCTTAAATCTGCCGCCTTAGACCGCTCGGCCAACCTGACGATAAAATTTGTTGTCAAAATATTATATATCTATGCCTGCAATTGCACATATTTTAATAATATTGCACAATTAAATATTTTTTCCACCTACCTCTACCGAAAGTATACTTTTCCGGACCTGATTGTAGGGAGCAAAGTTGTACTTTTCCTCCCTAGGGAGGAAAATATTTTTCCTCCCTAGGGAGGAAAAGTAAAAGTGACGTCATGGTATTTCATTCATGAAATATAACTTATTGACGCCCTGTATAATATCTATTTTCTATTACGAAGTATCTATACATTTTAACGTTTATTTATAAAACATCCTGTATTTTGCAGAATGGTAAAAAACAGTAAATTGTTATTTTGATTTAACAATGTTTACATTAATAATTTGACTTATATTTGACAGTTGACAGTTATATTGTACCTACTTGTTGTTTTAGTTCTAATAAATTTTGTTGGTTAGTTACATAAATAAATTAGGTAAAAATGAAAAAATTACTTGTTATTTGAGGAAGGTGGAAAACCCATATGTATAACATGGGAGTAAAGTGCCTTTTCCTCCCTTGAATGATTACTGCCCTCCGCTACGCGTCGGGCAGTAAACTTCATTCTCGGGAGGAAAAGTTACACTTTCCTCCCTTGTTATACAAATAGCTATTGCAATAATGTAATATAATATACAGTAGGAAAAATGAAAGAATACCCATGAACGAACATATAAAACACGCTTTATTTTCCTGTCACCGTGTCACACAAAAAATTGGCCAGCGCAAGTACATGTAATAATTATTGTTACATGTACTTGCACTGGACAATTTTCTTTGTGACACGGTGACAGGAAAATACAGCGTGTTTTATATGTTCGGCCATGGGTATTCTTTCATTTTTTCGACTGTAGGTAAATTATTATAGGTATATAATATTATAAATATGAGGGGTCTAGCTGCAAAAACTTAATTCTTCAATTTTTCAAATTCTACACGAACTAAAAAAAACTTTATAATTTAAAAAATAGGTATGGTAAGGGGAGCCCAAGCGGGGATTTTTGCAGTTACTCGAGCGCGTCAGATTATTACATGGGGAGAAACCTTGTACCCTGAAAATGTATCTCTACCATACATTGGCTCTTAATGCAGGGCAGTTCGTTAAGGGGGGCCGGGGGCCGAAAAAAAAATACACTCACCGTCACAAAATTCCGCTACCCAAAATTTAATTAAGTTTGACAATTTATAACTTTATTATTTGTGCTCCGATTTTCAAGATTCTTGCACTAGTTTGCAGTGGCGGGTTTAACGGGTGGCGTACTTGGCGGCCGCCAGGGGCCCCACGCCTCCAGGGGGCCCCGAAATCGCGATAGAAAGCTACATTTAAAAATGAAAAACTGCCAGAACAGAAAAAAATCTACAGATGATGATGATGGATTTTTGATATTTTTATGCATTTTATTAAAAAAAGAAGAAAAATCGATAATTCTGGCAACACCGTACACCGTACCATAATTTCTCCGTCGGCCTGGTAACACTGCAACTGCAGTGTTAGCAGTCCTGTTGTGCACTTCACACTTCACACGCATAGACGCATACCTGCACTCTGCACTTGTTTGTGTGTTGTGGTGAGTTGTGATAGACTATAGCGTATAGGTTTCATCGCACTATTAGTATCAGTGGTAAGTAAATAAACAGTATACTATGGTGTGACGCATGAAAGCAGCAAGCATCTTTTCCCGTATAAATTACGAAAGTTTTATTCCTTATAAAATACATTTCCCCTTTACGTAAATTCTGTTTTCGTAAATTTTTACTTTCCCTCAATTATACATATCCTAAGATATGTTATATAATTGAGGGAAAGTAGGTATTGTGATGGTGTAAAATTTCGACTTCGAGATTTTGATTGATTTTCACGTTTTGAAGGTCCCTGAGTCCAAAAAACATGTTTTCCAAAAAATGTCTGTGTGTGTGTGTGTGTGTGTGTGTGTGTCTGTCTGTCTGTGGTAAAATTTTTCGTCAACGATTTAGAAAAAACAGCTGAACGGATTTTTACGAAATTTTCACCAAAAATCGACTACGTAAAAATCTGGATCTGATTAGTTTTTGGGAAAAATCGGAACGTAGGAAGGGGGTTTTTAAAGGGGTTTAAATATTAAAAAAATTATAAAAAAAGAAAGAAATTTCCGATTGAAAATAAAATTGGTAAAAACATTTACTAGGTAAATGCCCTTCATTATGTAAAATACTAAATTCATTGGCTCACGTTAAGGGGGTGTTTAAGGGGTTTGAAAGTTTAAAAAAATTATAAAAAAAGAAAGAAATATCCGATTGAAAACAAAATTGGTAAAAACATTTACTAGGTAAATGTCCTTCATTATGTAAAATACTAAATTCATTGGCTCACGTTAAGGGGGTGTTTAAGGGGTTTGAAAGTTTAAAAAAATTATAATGAAGTTACTTAAATAAAATAATCTCAACTGATGTATTTCTACATATCCACGCACATTGAGGGAAAGTACCATGTGTGACAACACACCACTAGTTATTTTTCATATAGATATAGATTGAAAAGTTTTGGAGTTGAACCTCTAAATATTTATTATTATGTAGACTAAAAAATACAAAAACTATTTTTTTCAGAAAGGAAACATGAAACGATATCAAAGTGGGGCAGAAAAAAAGAAAAGGTTAAAACGAAATCTAGAAATTGCCGAACAGCAGAAAAATTCATTGCACAAATTTTTAAACGTTAGTACGGAAAATGAGCAACCTTGTAGAACTTCTGGTAACTCCGAAAACCCTACCGTGGAAATTTCTTCCGAAACATGCATCGCTGGAACATCGAAGGAAAAACTTGATGAAGAAGTAGAACAGGAACGCGGCGAAAATCCGAAAGTTGAAAATTCCAGTTACGTCCAAGATGACGAAGACACCGATTTTGATGTTACAAAACTGAAGGATATAGCTTTATGGCCCACGATATTAACGGATAAAATGATTGACTATATTCTTAGAAACAAGCCAACGAATGTAGGGAATATTGAAGAATTAAAATCAGCGTACAAAGATAGAGATGAAGTTTATTATAGAGGACTTTCTCACAAACATTTTTATCGAACGAAGTCAAATGGAATTAAGGAAGACCGAGACTGGTTAAAGTTTTCAGAAACAAGCAAAAGTGTTTATTGCTACCCTTGTAAACTGTTTTCTGCATAAAAATCGAAATTGATTACTGGTTTCCAGAACTGGAAAACGATTATCGTTACGTTATCGGACCACGAACTTTCAAAGGAGCACATGGCAGCTATCTGCACTTTATATAAAAGAACTTCAAATTTTAACAGAGTTGATACTCAGTTATTATTGAGAAAAGAAAATGAGGTAAACTACTGGAAGAAAGTCTTGCAGCGGGTTATATCCACAATAAAACTGTTAAGTAGTTTGGGGATTGCGTTCAGAGGGCATAACGAAGGCAAGGATTCCACAAGAAAAGAGAATTATTTAACATGCTTAGAATACCTAAGTGAGTATGACGACTTCTTGAAATTGCACCTACAAAAATACGGCAATAAAGGACGAGGAAACGTGAATTATCTGTCTCACAATGTTTGTGATGAATTTATCACCATTATTGGTAGAAAAGTCACAGCACACATAATTGATGAAATTAAGGCTGCAAATTATTATGGGATCATTGTTGACTCTACGCCTGATGTTTCGCATATAGATCAATTGACATTTGTCATAAGATATGTTACGTCCAATGGTGACATCAAAGAGAGATTTGTCGGATTTATACCAATAGAAGGGCATACAAGTTCATATTTGGAACAACAAATATTGGATATGTTGGACAAATTGGGAATAGATATTAAAAACTGTCGGGGGCAATCGTTTGACAATGCTGCCAATATGTCAGGAAAATACTCGGGACTTCAGGCGCGGGTTAAACAACACAGTCCGAGTGCGGCATATATCCCTTGTGCCAGCCACTCGTTAAATTTGATTGGAAATTTTGCAGCAGAAAGTTGCAACGCTGCGATTGAATATTTTATGTTTGTGCAGAATTTATTTACTTTTTTTTCTTCATCAACTCATCGTTGGCAAATTTTGTGCAAACAGTTAAATAAGTGTGAAAATGCCGTTTCGGTGAAGAGACTCGTAGATACACGATGGTCAGCAAGAGCGGATGCTGTACGAGCTATAAGACTTAGGTACACGTATATAGAAGCGGCATTAACTGAGATTTGCAATTCGAGCGAAGAGAAAAAAGTCACGGTTATCGAGGCAAATTCAATTTTGAAAAAAATGGGCAAATTTGAAACCGCGCTGATGACAGTGATTTGGAACACGATTCTACAGCGACTAAACGCTACGAGTAAATCACTTCAATCAGTTGAGTGTGAATTGTCAAAAGGTTCATCTCTCCTGAAGTCTCTGTACAATTTTATTGACAATTTCAGAGATGAATTTGAAAAAGTACAAGAAGATGCAACTGATTTGTCAGGCCTGACATTTGAAGAAGACGGACAAAGTCGACGACCTCTTAAGAGAAAAACTTTTCATGACGAAGTGAAAGGAGGTGAACACGAATTTGGAAAGAAGGAAAATTTCCTTGTAAATTCATTTTACGTTATATGTGACAACACCAAGGCAGAGTTAGCTCGGAGAAATCAGACATACGATGCAAACCTAAAGCATTTTATGGCATTTTTTGATAAAGCATTGTCAGACGAATCAAAAACATCCGCAGTAAATTCTCTGAAAGAAATTCACAAGAACGATATTGATGTGTCCAACTTCGAAGACGAATTAAACCAATTTCTACTCTTCCTGCAGGAAAATAACGAGTTAATGACCACCGCAAAAGATATGTACCGAGCTGCCAAAGAAATGTCATCGACTTTTCCTAATGTTGAGACAATTTTAAAAATATTTTTAACGATACCAATTTTGAACGCATCAGGCGAGAGATCTTTTTCTGTACTAAAAAGAGTAAAAAACTATTTAAGAAGTTCGATGGGGGAGGAACGTTTAAATAATATGGCTATATTGTATATAGAACAAGATATATTGGATAAAATTGAGACCGACAAAATAATTGATGAATTTTCAAAAGAAAAAGTAAGGCGTAAATTCATTTGAAATGCGTATGTATATTCAGGGAAAGTGTATGTACTTATATAACAATAGTAATTATTAAGTCATATGTACATACTACCTACTGTAAATGTTTTTTTTTCAGAATAAACATAATTTTGTTTCGTTCAAAATCGCATGCGTGTATTATTTAAACCACCTACTAACGACTGCTAGTTGCAGACAAATTGGTTACTGGCAAGTTAAAAGATCCATAAAATTGTTATCGTTAAGGCTATTCGCTTTTGTCGAAGGGCCCCGAAATTTTTCCCGCCAGGGGCCCCCAATCGTCTTAATACGCCACTGCTAGTTTGTAGGTACATGTATTAGTATATCGTTTGGTGTTATTTAGGTAACAAAAAAATTTGCTTGCATGGCATTTTACAGGGGTGAATGGAAGCGTTGTATTTTCTAGTAACTTTAAAACATTCTGTGGAAAAAATGGAACAGCTGATTTTGTTTCATAGTCCTGTCACAGTATAGGAGAATTCCTCCTATACTGTGGTCCTGTCATATTATCACGGAGGCATCACTAAAATTTTGTTTTTTGAATTATCCGAATATCTCTTTTCTTGTAAGAGCTGTACAATTTTTTGTAAATAAAAACACTGATTGACTCATAAAACAGTGGTTGGATTAATAAGATTTTTAATTGGAAAAATAAGATTATTTTTTGGATTAATAAGATAATTTTTATGTAAACATATTAAAAAAGAAGCCGCATCTCGATAAAAATTGGCTTATCGAAAAAATACTAAGAGGCAAAAAAGTTTTAAAAACGTTGTGTTTAACTAATGGTACCACAATAATGAATTAATTGGAACGTACACAAAAGTTTGGGGGGGTTTGAGGGAACAAAACCCCCATAAAATTTTTATGGAGTGGACAAATTTCACTATAATTTTATTTTAAGATGTTCTTGCCATAAGAATCATACAAGTCTATTTTAAATAAAAAATCTCCAATAGTTTTCGATATATTGAAAAAAATCGATTTTCATTTTGTAACTTCAAAGGGCTGTAACTTTTTTTGTGTACACTTTTGTACTAAGGTAAGTTGAATTCAATCAATTTATTTTTGTCCCCGGAATGCATGATTTAATTTATGACATACCTTTTTGAAACACCCTGTATTTACTGTTTTTGTTATGTACTTTAACGTAAGATTATAACTTAATTCTTGTTTTCTATTAAAACAATTAATTATTAAAATTATGTGATGTATTTGATTTAAAATGAATTTAAGAATTTTTTGTAATTGGGCAACAATGTCAACTTAGATCTCTAACGTAAATAATGACGTACAACGGTAAGTAAATTAGACGGACTGTAGGTTATAAACAAATGAAAATCAAAAAACGGTAAATTTTCGCTTTTTTCGTCTATTACTAAAAAGTGAGGCATTCTAAACAAATTTGAGAATAAGAAACTTATAAATCATATAAATAGCTTCAATATGGCTTTCGCTTAATATGCCTATCCTTATTTGTTGCTTAGAAAATTGCAAAATAAGTCATAAATTTTGAGATTTTATAAATGCTCATAACTTATGTAAAAATTAAGTTATAACCTTCTTATTACAAGGAATGCTGAGACTTCTTGTGCTTAAATTATATTTTAAATTTCAAAGCAATTGGTCAAATAGTTTAAAAGTTATTTAATTGGTTTATCCCAAATTAGTTTTTTTTGAAACACTATAAGTCAGAAAATTATGAGGTTACAGTAATACTTCGGACAGTGTATAAAAGAAGAACATTTATACTATTAACTTAATTAAAAAAAATAACATGTCGGTTTTTTACTTACTTAAAAACAACTAGAATAACTTTTTAACCGTTACCCTTAGAAAAATTACTTTTTCATATTTAGAAAGACTGAATTTTTATACACATTTAGAAAGAAAAACAATTGTCCTAGTAGTGTAGGAAACAAAGGTTGAACCTTGCAAAATGGACACAAGTCCGGTTTTATTTTTTTTCTGGTATATCAAGGGGTGCTTATTATAAGACTAACTTTTTCTGAAAAAATTTCGCCCCGGAACCTCCCTTTTCACCCCTTTAAAGGGGGTAATTTGTGGTTTTTGCGGAACGTAGCCCTTCCTGTAACTTTTACAAAAAATTTCTTTTATAGAAATATGAAGAGGACTATATTTTCTACGATTTATTTCCAACACCATCTCTCTATCATCCACCGCTTAGCGGGGGTGGCGCCCTAAATTTGACAAGTTTTTAAAAAAGATGTTTTTAAAAAAAATATATTTTTCCCTAACTGTAACGGAAATTAAGAAGAAATCCTGCGACAATTATTCACAAATAATTGACTGATTTTTTGGTATAGGTTTTACTTAAGGATAATTGCCCTTTTTTTAATTACAGGGTGTTACATTTTAAAAAAACTCTTTTTATACCATCTGAACCGTTTATGCTAGAGTAAAAAGACTTTCAGCGATTACCCATGTACTGGTGCTATTTACAAATTTGTATAATGCACCCCCATTCTTTCCCCGGAACCACCCCAAAAAAAAGAAGAATTAATAAATAAATTGATTTTCTTGGAATCCTTCACACACAATGCCCTTTATTAATATGCTTCATACATCATTTTGTGGACGTTATTATTACCCATGCATGAACACCAAAAGCAATTTCCTAGTGCAACCCCTCAAGCAAAAAAAAATAAATAAAATGGGGGGTTGAAAATTTTTTTTTTGTTTTTTGCTTTTTGATCCATATGGGCATATGCTTCATCAATAGTGCTTTTCAAAAATATATATGGTTATTGCAACATCTCCGCGAAAACCACCCCTATCCTTGAAAATGTACTGCAGAAACTACCCCTATCCCTTGGCGAGCATGTTTTTACGATTTTCTCATTACCTATGTATTATTTTTAAACAAAACTTATACAAGGTTAAAGACCACTATTTACTCTAAAAATGATGTCCTATTCATTTTTTCGTATAAGCAACGGTTACGGCACAGTGGCGCCGTAAACCTTATATATGCTTTGGCCGGCTCCAGTTTTTGTTTTTTTTTTCGTCATCTGTTCGTTTTATTGATAAAGTACTTATGCAAAATAAAACAACACAGTGTAACCTACAAATTATGACTTATGCACATTTTACATTATTTGCTCCCCAAAGCCACAGTGGTGGCCCAAAATAAATTTTTGCATATTTTTGCCACCTACATGCATTTTATTGCATTAATGCTACCTTAACAGCACAATATTTACCCTTAGGTGGTCGCTACGCAGTGGCGGATCCAGGGAGGGGTGATGGGGGTGAACACCTCCCCCCCTCTCAAACCAAGTCATATTATATTCAAAGATTATAAAAATATTCATTTATTTTTATAGAAATTTAACCAATTGGCACCCCCCTCTTAACGATGCTGGATCCGCTACTGTCGCTAAAGCATAAAAAGTCATTCTTATAAAAATAATATTAATATTATATAAGTATTTCTATAAAAAAAAAATGAATATTTTTATAATCTTCAAATACAATATCACTTGGTTTGAGAGGGGTGGGGGTGATCGCCCCCATCACCCCTCCCTGGATCCGCCACTGCTTAGCGACCACTTAGGGGTGAATATTGTGCTATTAAGGTAGCACTAACGCAATAAAATGCGTGTAGGTGGCGAAAATATGAAAAAATTTATTTTGGGCCACCACTGTAACTTTGGGGAGCAAAGAATGTAAAATGTGCATAGGTCATGATTTGTAGGTTACACTGTGTTGTTTTATTTTACATAAGTACTTTATCAATAAAACAAACAGATGACGAAAAAATAAACAAAAACTGGAGCCCGTCAAAGCATATATGAGGTTTACGGCGCCACTGTGCCGTAACGGTTGCTTAAACGAAAAAAATGAATAGGACCTAATTTTTAGAGTAAATAGTGGTCTTTAACCTTGTATAAGTTTTGTTTAAAAAAAATGAATAGGTAATGAGAAAATCGTAAAAACATGCTGGATAAGGTATAGGGGTAGTTTCTGCAGTATATTTTCAAGGATAGAGGTGGTTTGCGCAGGGATGTTGCAATAACCATATATATTTTTGAAAAGCACTATTGATGAAGCATATGCCCATATGGATCAAAAAGCAAAAAACAAAAAAAAAATTTTAACCCCCCATTTTATTTATTGTTTTTTGCTACAAGGGTTGCACTAGGAAATCGCGTTTAGTGTCCATGCATGGGTAATAATAACTTGCACAAAATGATATATGAAGCATATTAATGAAGGGCATTGTGTGTGAAGGATTCCAAGAAAATCACTTTGTTTATTAATTCTTCTTCTTTTTTGGGTGGTTCCGGGGAAAAAATGGGGGTGCATTATACAAATTTGTAAATAACACCAGTACATGGGTAATCGCTGAAAGTCTTTTTACTCTAGCGTAAACGGTTCAGATGGTATAAAAAGGGGTTTTTTAAAATGTAACACCCTGTAATTAAAAAAAGGGCAATTACCCTTAAGTCAAACCTATACGAAAAAATCAATCATATATTTGTTAATAATCTCCGTAGCATTTCTTTTTAATTTCCGTTACAGTTAGCGAAAAATATATTTTTTCTAAAAACATCTTTTTTAAAAACTTGTCAACTTTGGGGCACCACCCTTGCTAAACGGTGGATGATAGAGAGATGCTGTCGGAAATAAATCGTAGAAAATATAGTCCTCTTCATATTTCTATAAAAGAAATTTTTTGTAAAAGGTACAGGAAGGGCTACGTTCTGCAAAAACCATAAATTACCCCCTTTAAAGGGGTGAAAAGGGGGGTTCCGGGGCGAAATGTTTTCAGAAAAAGTTAGTCTTTTAATAAGCACCCCTTGATATGCCAGAAAAAAAATAAAACCGGACTTGTGTCCATTTTGCAAGGTTCAATCTCTGTTTCCTACACTATAGGACAATTAGGGACAAAGTTAGCCCCCCCCTTTTTAATTCACATGTTCTTGCAAAATAATTTTGCAATATTTAGAATTTTTTTTGTCATTTTTTTTTAATTAAATTATTAGTGTAAATCTTTTTCTTTCATAAACCATCCAAAGTATTACTGTAACTTCATCATTTTCTGACTTGTGTTGCAAAAAAATTAATTTGGGATAAACAAATTAAATATCTTTTAAAATAATTGACCAATTACTTTGAAATTTAAAGTATAATTTAAGCATCAGAAGTCTCAGCATCCCGTGTAATAAGAGAGTTCTAAGTTAATTTTTACATAAGTTATGAATAGTTATAAAAACTCAAAAATTTATGATTTAATTTGCAATTTTCTAACCAACCAATAAGGATAGACATATTCAGCGAACGCCATATTGAAGTTTTTTATACGATTTATGAGTTTCTTACTCTCAAATTTGTTTAAAATGCTTAACTTTTTGGTTCTCTGAAATATACGTGCAAAACAGTGTATATTTAAAAAATCTGACAATTTGATGGTCGTAAGGAAATGGGTGAGTCCCAAAGTTTCACAAGAAAAAAGCGAATATTTCGCGAAATGAATGACAAATTGAAAAACTAAAAAATACGTGCTCAATATTTTTCAAAAATCTATCGAATGATACCAAACACCACTTCCCCCGGAGAGGGGTGAGGGGTAAATTTAAAATTTTAAATACGAATCCCGCGATATTTCGCGAAATGAACATCAGCTCGAAAAACTGAAAAATACACTTATTAAATATTTTTGAAAAATCTATCGAATGACATCAAACACGACCCCCATGGTCGTGGGGTGAGGGGTTACTTTAAAATCTTAAATGGGAGCCCCCATTTTTTATTTCATATTTGGATTCCTTACGTAAAAATAAGTAACTTTTATTCGAGACATTTTTTCGAATTATGGATAGATGGCGCTATAATCTAAAAAAACGATTATTGGAAATGGAAATTAAATTAAGAATGCAAAGTCCCCACTAAAATGGAAAACTTTACTTAACTTTTTTTGGTTTTAGGACCTACTCTTCACAACCCAATAGGTCCCCACAACGCTCGAGTGACTGCACATTTAGCATACTTTGCTCCCCTACCAATAGATAGGTACTTATAATGAAACATCTCAAAAATATTTATTTTCTTTAAAGTCCTCCAAAATGTTCTATCATGTTATATGCAACTATAAAAAAGTAAGTGGTTGAATTTTTTGGAAACATATACAGGGTGGGGCATTAGTGTGATAAAGTCCAATTACTCGTTTTTCGTAAGAGATATGAAAAAAAGTTATTTTAAAAATTGGGGCACAGATAGGACCATAATTTAAAAATATTTTCAAATATACAGGGCCACCCGTATTGACGGGGTAAAACATAAACTTGTTTTTTTTTAATGGGACACTCTGTATATTTTTAAATTTTTGGATTCTCCTCGATGTCTTCTGTCTTAAAATATTATAGTTTTGTAATATTATACGAGGTAGTTTAAAAGATAATTACGTTTTTTTGTTAATTTCGTATCAAAATTCATACCCTGTAGAATTGTAATGACGTGACATCAAAATTTTTATTTATGTTCAAATAATTTTCAGTATAGTCTGTTATTGTTAAAAATTATTAAAGTAGGTATACAGGGTTAGTCGGAACTCAGAATGAGTAGGTAGGTATTTTCTGAGTTTTCTTAAATGGAACTTCAATGGTATTTTAGTATTGTAATGAAGTGATATTTTATATTACTATTTTATTTCTTAAGCATTCCCTCTTCCTAAGTGCTTTATTTTATGAGTTATTCGTGATTGTTTAAGCCAAACATTAATTGCAACACAATTACGTGAAATTTTATTGGGTGGCCGTGAAAATATTGAATCAAAAATAATTTGTCGAAAAAAAATACATATTAATTTAGACTGATCGTTAATTTATTAATATTGGACGAAAATTAGAATACCTACGTAGTTATAGTTAATGTTGTTCATGCGTAAAATATTAATAAAAACATACAACATTCTACCTAGTTCGCTATGACACTAAATTTGCTTAAACATTTGACATTATATCAACGAATATAGTATTTTTATAGTTCCAGTTGCTTTGTTACCATTACTAATATGAATTTTCCCAATGAGGAACTGATTAGTATGGTTTTTGTGATAGGAGAGTATAACAAAAACGTGTTACTAGCAATGAGAATTTGTCATCAGCAATTCCCTGATAGACGACAACCAAGAAGAGAAACTTTTGAAAGTATACCAAAACGGTTTCAACAGACTAGACACTATGAGAACGGTCGTACTAATAATATGCAGATCCTCAGTGACACTAAGGCCTAAGAATTACAATTAATTCATTTCATTCATTTACAATAGGTTTTGTTCGATCAGATTTTTCAGAATCTAAGTGTCTAGTCTGTTGTAACCGTTTTAATATACTTTCAAATGTTTCTCTTCGTGGTTGTCGTCTATCAGATAATTGCTGATAATAAATTCTTATTGCTAGTACTGCTAGTAGCACATTTTTGTTACACTCTCCTAGCACAAGAGCAATATTAATCAGTTCCACATTAGAAAAATTCATATTAATTAGTAATGGTAACAAAGCAACTGGAACTATAAAAATAGTATAATTGTCAGTATAATGTCAAATGTTTAAGCAAATTTAGTGTCATTGCCAACTAGCTAGAATGTACGTTTTTATTAATATTTTACGCACCTACAATTTTAACTACGTAGGTATTTTGATATATCATCAAATATTAATATATTAATGATCAGTCTAGATCAGGGGTGGGCAAACTTTTTTTAGAAAGGGCCACAATATGTTCTTGGTCTATTACCGAGGGCCGCAATATTTGTTACCTTAACATGTTCGAATTTTTAACTTTTTACTAATTTTGTTAAGGAGGGGGGGGCGTATGGTTTGAAATCAACAATTCAAGCACCTTTTTTGAATTTTATTTAAAACTATGGTAGAATTATTTTATTTTTAAATTAAATAAACATATTCAATATAATTCAAAGAATATTCAAAAAAATTCAAGACGAAATATTGAAAAATAAGCCAACGGTAGCAAATTTTTACAGACACCTCAAAAAAAATTTTGCAATAAATATCAGAACTCGTAATTGGATCATGTGAAACAAAAAGTCAAAAATATTTTATTAGCATGAGTTTCTTCTTGAGATAACGCTCTCGAGTTTTTTAGTTTTAACGATTTTTGAGATTTTTAAATCACCCAGAAGTCAAAATAACGAAATTTTTTGTAAAAAGGGTAAAAATTAACATATTTATTATTGTTAAACAAAAAATAAGCCTAAAAAATATCTCGACAGAGTTACCTCACGAAATGCCTAAAGAAAATTTATGAAACATTTCAGGTGGATCTGTCAAGTAGGTAGCTTTTGGGTAAATCGCGTTTAAAGTTTTGACAACTTTTATTTACAATTTCTTTTTTGTCTGTTAAAGCGTAAAGTGATGCACATCGGAATATGTTTTTGAATCGCAGAATAATTTACAAAAGAGAAGGTAACGAGTTTGTTTTTTTGGTGCATGCTTAAAACAGTGTATTCAACTTGAAATAACAGAGAAACGGTCGATTTTAGGTGTATAATGCTACCAATACCTTTTATAGTTCTTGAAAAGACCTTTAAAATAAGCAATATTAAATGTCGATTACATTCAAACTAAGCGAGATATGCTGCAAAAAAATTGATGACTAATGTATTTTAAGAAAAAAATGAGAAGTATATTTAACCCCTCATCAACCAGAATTTAAATGCATCGTTTTTTTGTACATACAATACATTTTATTATAGTGTTGCTTCTATGTTCAAAAAGTTGGAGGGGTTTAAAATGAATGGTTTTTGAAAAAAATATTCCTTTTTCTCCATATAACTCGAAAATGATAATAAGAGATACGAAAACAAGATACTTTACAAAAAGTAGGGTTTTTTAGATAAACATTTTGTTTTTATTTTTCATTACTCTATCTCTTATCATTTACAAGTTACATGGAGAAAAATAAAGATTTTTAAGAAAATATAAAAATGCACTCTATAATTTGATCTTACGTTTTTCAAAAACCATTTATTTTAAACCCGTCCAACTTTTTGAACATATAAATAACACTGTAGTAAAAGGTATTGTATAAGGAAAACAATGCATTTAAATTTTGGTGGATGAGGGGTTAAATATACTTCTCATTTTTTCTTAAAATACATTAGTCATCAATTTTTTGCAGCCTATCTCACTTAGGTTGAAAGTAATCGACATTTAATATTGCTCATTTTAAAGATCTTTTCAAGCACTACAAAAGGTATTGGTAGCATTATACACCTGAAATCGACCGTTTCTCTGTTATTTCAAGTTGAATACACTGATTTGAGCATGCACCAAAAAACAAACTCTTCTCACCTACCATATTATCTCTTGTTGTATTATAATTAGAAGATTTATGAACGAGTCTCTTCGTTTTCTTATAAGCTACAAAAATGTATTATAAGTATAGTTATTTTAGTTAGATGCATAGTTTTTAAGGTATTCGCAAAAAAACCGCCCGAAAAGGTGTAATTTTTCAGTGAAAATGGCCAATTTTCAATCACGAATAACTCAAAATTATTGAGTTTTCAAAACAAATTATAGAGTAGAATTAGGTTTTCTAGCGACTTCCGTGGTTATTTTGACCAACAAATTTTCCACACCCTTGAAGGGGTGGGAACCGAACCCAAGATAAAAGCGCACGTCGTCATAGGGTAGACTTTGAATTAGGAGATAACTAGAGGCTATTCCCAAAATTTCATTAAAATTCATGCAGTGGGATATAATTCGGAGGTAATATCTTGCTCTCATTGACTGGCGTATAAAGCAATTTCCTCCCCTAATTCACAGCATCTTTTAAGAACCTTTTCTAAACTTAACCATCGAAGATGATTGTGGTATAAGACATCAGTATGTTTTGTTTCTAACTCTTCCAAAAATGTTATGAATTCACGATGATTTAATCATTTTGAACGAATACAATTAACAATATTAGTTATAATTGAAATAACGCAATCTACCTGCAATCTACTTGCAAAACATTTTTGCATAACACCTGTTCTGGAAATTGTTTATGAACGTAACCTCTTTCTCTACATTAAAATATTTGCTCCTCTTAAATTTGGTGCTCCGTCGGTTGTTACACTTACTAGGTGGTTACGGGTTAATTTAAAATTTTTCAAACAGTTCCTGATTAGTTCAAAAATATCGTTTCCATTTGTTGAAATTTCATGGATTTCATTGGGGGAGCCGACAAAATTCTGTGCCGGAAACTCAAATAATTGCCCGCGTTATGTTGAAAATTTGCGGAAAAATCACCCGCTGCGAAAGTGTCAATTAATAGCTGCTTTATCTATATTTATTTATTAATATTAGCAATAATTTAAAAAATATCTTTAAATGAAAATAATTTACTTTTTTCCGCGGGCCGCAAAAAAATGTATAAAGGGCCGCATGCGGCCCGCGGGCCGCACTTTGCCCACCCCTGGTCTAGATTAATGTGTATTTTTTTTTTCAAAAAATTATTTTTGATTGCATATTTTCACGGCAAGCTAATAAAATTTCACGTAATTTTTATTGCAATTAATGTTTGCCTTAAAGAATCACGAATAACTCACAAAGTAAAGCACTTAGGTATAGTATTTTTACTACAAAAACGTTATTACGTAGGTCAAAATTTTTGACGTAAGAGAACTGTCAAAACATTAGAATGTGACTTTTCATTATTGCCATTTTTATAATAAACATGGCAATAATAAAAAGTCACATTCTAATGTTTTGACAGTTCTCTTACGTCAAAAATTTTGACCTACGTAATAACGTTTTTGTAATAAAAATACTATATAGGGAATGCTTAATAAATAAAAAAGTACCATAAAATATAATTTCAGTACAATACTAAAATACAAGGTGTTCCGTTTAAGGAAACTCAGAAAATACTCATTCCGAGTTTCGACCAACCCTGTATACTAAAATTAAATATTTCGCTATACGGTGTGAGCTTCGATGGTGTCGCTCCTAGCGGTTACTAATTCAACTTTCACCGGTAATTTTTAAATTTATTAATTAATTGTTATCGCTTAATATTTACAACGCAAAAAAGTAATTAAATTGTAATCGATTTTTTTAAGATTTTGTTAATCATTTTGACGTTCTATTGATAAAATATGAATTTCTTAGTTTGGATACTTTCACAATTATCGTGTAGATGGCGCTAAGATTAATTTATAATTACATATTACCGAACATTAAAAAAACTAAAATTCAGTATTTAAAACGTAAGTATATTTAAGGTAAAAATATATACCACAACTTTGACCAACTAATATTTTTTATAATTAATGTTTTTAATTTTAATTTTAAATTAATCACTTTGACATATATGTCAAAATTTCCGGTAAAAGTTTACAGACTTGTCACTACTGGCGCTCGCGACTTTGTAAATATCCCCTCTACGTACGAGCTCACAGCGTATACGCTGTGAGCTCGTACGTAGAGGGGATATTTATAAATTCGCGAGCGCCAGTAGTGGCAAGTCTGTAAACTTTACCGGAAATTTGACATAAATATCAAAGTGATTAATTTAAAATTAAAATTAAAAACATTAATTATAAAAAATATTAGTTGCTCAAAGCTGTGGTATATATTTTTACCTTAAATATATTTACGTTTTAAATATTGAATTTACGTTTTTTTAATGTTCCGTAAAATGTAATTATAAATTAATCTCTCGTGTAGCGCCATCTACACGATAATTGGGAAAGTATCCAAAGTAAGAAATTAATATTTCGTCAATAGAACGTCAAAATGATTAGCAAAATCGTAAAAAAATCTGTTACAATTTAATTACTTTTTAGCGTTGTAAATATTAAGCGATAACAATTAAATAATAAATTTAAAAATTACCGGTGAAAGTTGAATTAGTAATCCGTCAGGAGCGACACCAGCGAAGCTCAGAGCGTATATTAACAATTTTTAACAATAGTAGACCATACTAAAAATCATTTGAACAAAAATAGAAAGTACCCCGCACAAACCTTATGGAAATTAGGTCCCAGTGGATTTAGTTCATACATGGGAAAATATTCTTTGAAGCATCCTGATAAAAAGTTCTCATGGGCAAATCTCGATAGTATGGAGGATTTTCAAGATATAGAGGCACAAACTCGAAAAATTATATGATTTACCGGGTATTTCAATTCCCTGAGTTACTGGTTATCTAGCAACATGTAAAAGTTTGGTTAAATAAAAGTACTAGTAACCTAGTATTTTTTCCTGGCTATCCAATGGCGACCTTTACTTTGACCTTGACCTTCAACGGACGTCATATTCTAGAGTTTCTAGGGTTTTCAGCATTAAATTGATATAAACAGATTACTCATGGATTTTTGGGATCGCTAAACACGAATATGCCATCAGAATTGACCTCCGGCGGACGTGGTGGCCAGGGCCACTGCAAGGGACGTCATCGTCTAGAGTTTCGATGGTTTTCGGCATTGATTACTGAAGGTTTTTGGGGTCGCTGAACACGAATTTGCCATCAGAACCGACTCCCGGAGCACCTGGTTTCCAAGGTTAATGAAATGGGCTCCTGGAGTTGCGAGGGTCTTCGGTACTACATTAATGCAAACGGATTACTCATAGGTTTTTGGAGTTACTGAACACGAATACCCCATCAGAACAGATATCGGAGTACCTGGTGCCTAAGACACGACAGGTTATCTTCTGGAGTTTCGGAGGAGTCAAATGGAGGAATCAAATAGATTACTCTTAGGTTTTGGGGTTGCTGAACATGCATACACTATCAGATCCGACCCACGAATCACATTCACAGAATCACGATACGTGATCACAATGTGATCACGTATTCGTGTTCAGCAACCCCAAAAACCTATAACTAATCCGTTTGCATTAATGTAGTACCGAAGACCCTCGAAACTCCAGGAGCCCCTTTCATTGACCTTGAAAACCAGATGCCCCGGGAGTCGGTTCTGGTGGCATATTCGTATTTAGCGACCTCAAAAAACCCTCTAGTAATTAATTTGCATCAATTAAATGCCGAAAACCATCGAAACTCTAGAATCTAGAAGATGACGTCCCTTGCAGTGGCCCTGGCCACCACTTGCTCCGGAAGTCAATTCTGATGGCATTTTCGTGTTTAGCGATCCTAAAAACCCATGAATAATCTCAATATATTACTTTAATGCCGAAAACCCTCGAAACTCTAGAAGATGACGTCCGTTGAAGGTCAAGATCAAAGTAAAGGTCGCCATTGGATAGCCAGGAAAAAATCCTTGACTACTAGTACTTTTCTTTGATCCAAACTTCTACATGTTGCCAGATAACTAGTAACTCGGGAATTGGAATACCCAGTAAATCTTATAATTTTCCGAGTTTGGGCCTCTATATCTTGAAAATCCTCTATACGATCGAGTTGTACCCACGAGAACTTTTCATCACAATGCTTCAGAGACTATTTTCCCAAAGTATGAACTAAATCCACTGGGACCTAATTTCCATAAGGTTTGTGCTTTTTGACTTTTGATGTAACGTCACTACAAATCTACAGGGTGTGAATGTTGCTACGAAATTATCAAAAAAACGGAATTATGTTTTAAACTACCTCGTATAATATTACTAAATCCTATATTTTAAGAAAGAAAGTGTTAAGGAGAATCCAAAAATGTACAAATATATAGGGTGTTCCATTAAAAAAAACATAAGTTTGTGTGTTACGCTGTCAATACGGGTGGCCCTGTATATTTGAAAATATTTTTAAATTATGGCCCTATCTGTGCTCCAACTTTTACCTAAATATCTTTTTTTCGTATTTCTTACGACAAACGAGTAATTGGACTTTGTCACACTAATGCCCCACCCTGTAGAATGAGTCGTGGCGAGATGCCAGATGCGTGTCGAGATGCCTGGCGAGCATCGCAGCGAGATCCGAGGCTTCACTATACAGGTTGTTAGTAAATAAGTATGAAAATCTTTTAGGGGTAATTCTACATGAAAAAATAATGACAGTTTGCTTTATAAACATATGTCCGCAAATGCTTCGTTTTCGAGATACGGGGTGTTAAAATTTTTATTTCAAACTGCCAATTTATTTATTGCTTGATATAATACCGGTTGAGCTATGAAAATAAAATTTGGTGGGTTTCAAGAGGCAGTTATTGCACATTTTTTGACATACAACTAAGAATTTTGTATTCATCATTGGCGCGCCTACGGGTAATAGTCTGAATTTTTGTAAAGAAAAAATATTACTCGACTGAGATATTTCAAACTAAAAATTATTTTTAAATGCCATGTTTAATTTATGATAAGATTCCTTTCCTGACTTTTTTTTGATATGCTGTACCGTTTTTATGCAAAAAAATAAAACATCTTGGCGCGTATTTTTCACTTCCTAATACGAGTGCATTATCAAGAACTATTTAAATACTAGTCTAGAGTCTAGAACAATAACAGAAAATATTACTAATATGATTTTAAATAGGTGCAAAGCTACAACAAATGTTTAAAACGACCTGCTTTAGAGGTGACAGAAGAATTTTATATTCATCATTGGCGCGCATACGGGTAATGGTCTGAATTTTTTTAAAGAAAAAAATAGTACGCCACTGAGATATGTCAAATTAAAAATCATTTTTGAATTCCTCGTTTAATTTACAATAAAAAATTTTTCTTGCCATTTTTTCATATGACGCGCAGTTGTTATCTTAACGTTTACAAAGTATTTGAAATAAGTTTATATATGGAAACTACCTCAAATACTTTGTAAGCGTTTTACTGTAAGATGTTTTATGTTTTGTATAAAAACGGCTCTTCATATGAAAAAAAGACAAGATATATTTTTTGTCACAGATTATAGGAGGAATTCAAAAATGATTTTTAATTTGACATATCTCAGTGGCGTACTATTTTTTTCTTTAAAAAAATCAGATTATTTCCGTACGCGCGCCAATGATGAATATAAAATTCATCTGTCACCTCTAAAAGACGTCATTTTGAACATTTGTTGTAGCTTTGCACCTAGTTAAAATCTTATTAGTAATAATTTCTGTTATTGTTCTAGTTTAGTATTATTATATGTATTAAAAATAGTTCTTGATAATCTATTAAGAAGTGAAAAATACGCGCCAAGATGTTTTATTTTTTCCATAAAAACGGAGCACCATATGAAAAAAAGTCAAAAAGGGATTTTTATCATAAATTAAACATAGAATTCAAAAATAATTTTAAGTTAGAAATATCACAGTGGCGTACTATTTTTTTCTTCAAAAATATTCAGACCATTACCCATAGGCGCGCCAATGATAAATACAAAATTCCTTATTGTATGTCAAAAAATGCGCAATAATTACCTCTTAAAACCCATCAAATTTTATTTTCATAGCTCAACCGGTCTTAGAGCAATAAATAAATTGGCAGTTTGAAATAAAAACTTCAACACCCCGTATCTCAGAAACGAAGCATTTGCAGACATATGTTTATCGAGCAAACTGTCATTATTTTTTCATGTAAAATTACCCCTTAAAGTTTGTCATACTTATTTACTAACACCCTGTATTTGTACTCAGATTCAAAATAATGTCATTCTACTTTTATTTCAGGTGTGCTCTCTATGAAACGATTACCTCCCACCGATAATAATTCCCAATTTATCATAACTTTTGCAAAAATGGAGCAAATGGATCATAAAAATGTGGTATTTGGAAAGATCATTAAGGGATATGCGAATTTACTGAAAGTTCAAGATTATGGGCGCAAAATAGGAAAACCCTATGTTGATATTATTATCTGTAATTGTGGATTAGTTAATACATGAATTTTAGATCAATTTATATTGCTACTTATGATCATCAAATTGGATAACGAAATAAAAAAAGTAATAAAAGTTTTGTAGTATATTTCAGCCAGTCGCAATCAGATTATAGTGTAAACCAGCGATTCTCAACCTGTGGGGCGCGCCCCACTAAGGGGGCGCGCTTTTAGTAATGGGGGGGCGTGAGCATATAAAAAAATACACCAACATCATTAACTAATTTACTAAAATCAAAGCAAAACAAAATTCTGACAAAATAAAAAATAAAATACACATGAACACTGAATAGGAGTTATAATCATAAAGAGCACTCAATACTAAAAAGTAAGATTTACTGTTTTTTGTCAAAATTATTGAACGAGGGGGCGCGGTGAAAATAATTATGGAAGATTGGGTCGCAAAGGGTAAAAGGTTGAGAAACGCTGGTGTAAACTGTAGTTTGTGTTGGGTAAATGTCTTGTTACTTATTAAAGTCGATGTCATTGTATAAAAATATTACAAAGAGACGCTTTTGAATCCGAACTTTAGCTGCCCAACATGTAAATTTAGTATATTATAAGTAAAAACTTCTTAATACGTAAAAATATATATTATAGAGGAGCGTATATTAACCCTCCGTTACTCGCACACGGTGTATGAGACCGGGCCTCTAAATAACTGCCTGTAACTCTGATTGTAGTGCATATTTTCAATTGCTGCTGCATATACTTCTTCAGTCATCAGTCAACTGTGTGTGAAGTTTAAGTGCAGTGTAAAAAAGAGTATTGTACTTTTATTATTAGGCAAGACCTATTAATTAGTCAGGTAATTAAAAGTAGTAAGTTTTAATTAGTCAGGTAATTTAAGGTCTTTTTCTTATTTTTAATGTTTATATATTTGTTTATTTATATTTAGATATGGATTACGAGAAGGAGAAGCAAAGATTATTAAAATTATTTGAGGAAGTATCGACTGACGAGGAAACGTATGAAGATGATGATTAACAAAATTACTTTTTGTTAAAGTAATATAATGTTGACACAAACGCATATTTACACAGTTATATGATCATATATTCATTAAATAATATAATTGTACAAAATTTTGCAAAAAAAAATTTTTTTCAAATATTGCTGACCCATATTTTTGGACCCGGTCTTCTGCACCGTGCGCGAGTATTCGATCACAAGTATTCGATCGTTAAGGTGGATAGGTTATCTTCGAAACCGAAACTAATTACCTACTGTATATAAGACACTTTTTTATGTAAACTGTTCTGAAATTGTTAATTAAAACTTATACTTTGCATAAATAAATTCCTTTATCTTTAATGACTCATATCATGTATAAAGTTAGAATATTTCTGTCTAAATGAGCATTCCACATAACAATTTCATGTTCTTAGTAGATTCATAGAACACACTTTTCAGAAAAAGTATATGCTGAGAATATACGTAATTACCATTGGGAATGTGCAGAGCAGATGCTGAGTATATACTACATTACAGTACTTAAACGTTTTATTTATATACTTAGAATGTACTACCGCACTTCTTTTCAGCATATACCAAGAATATACTTTTTAGAATATTAAAAGAAAGTGCTATAAACCTTCTATTTATATTGTTGTATAGGTACCTCATATTTTTGCATTAGATACTTTTTATTCACACCGTATAAAGCTAATTTTTTGCACTAGATACTTTTTATTCACATTGTATTATATTGTATTATATTGTATATTATTTAAAATATTGTTTTTCGATACGTAAATCATAATTCATAAATTTTCCATTGAAAACAATAAACAAAATATTCCTTATTTAAAGTATCGAAATATTCTCGTTCTAGAATAAGGTTTTTTCCTATTTTACTTTATCGTACTATATACATAGTATAGTATAATAGATAAAGTTATAGGATGGTGCAAAAAATTTTTTTCAGATTTCACTTTTTTTCGACGTTTTGAGTCCCCCTAAGTCTAAAAAGGAAATAAAAAAAACATGTCGGAAGTATGTACGTACGTATGTCGCCACCGCCCAGCAAAAACTACCGGACCGATTTCGATAAAATTCGGTATGAGTAAATTTAAGAGAATTTTGTCGAGAAACTAAGGTTTTAAAAAAAAATCTCTCAAAGGGAGGCCGAAATAGGGGGGTTATTTAGGACCAATTTTTGCAAATTTTGACCGAAACGAATGAAATTTAACTCAACGATAGGTAAATAGAAACACGGAATTTGACGTTTCCAAATTCAAAATGGCGGCCAACATGGCCGACCGCACACCCGACACATTTCCCTACCTATCTAAAAGCTTCTTTAAGATAAGTTTAATTTGAAAAAGGCGTTATATAGCCTAAAGATGGGGCTATAAGAAGAATATTATCGTTTTTCAGAAAAAGTTATGGGTTGCCTATATTTAAGGGGTCAAAATTTGACATAAATTTGAACTAGACTTTCTCAAAAATGGCTCCAAGGAATTTGTTTATTTTTTTATATATTTTTGAAATCCTATCGGTAAGTTGAATGACATTAGTCAGATTTCTTAACTCCCCATAGGAGGAGAGTTATGAATTTTCTATAAAAAATATTTGAGTGCCCGTAACTTCCTTTGTAATAGAAACTAATATTTGAAATTTTGCAGACATATATGGTACTTTATTATTTATTATCACAATAAATTTTACTTAAAATGTGGTTTCCGGTTGAACCGGAAATAAAAAAAATCGTAATTTCTTTAGATACGCCCTGTATATTTTTACATATTTTGAAAGAATGCAAAATTACTTTTCCAATGACATAAACTCGTTGCTGTAGCTCAAAAACTCGAAAAGTTACAGTAAATAGAAATTTTGCTATAATCTTATGTGTCCTCTCTCACGCGATCATAGCAGAGCATTATTATAGGGCAGTCAATGAGGGTATTTGGCTCCGAATTCCATCCTACTACATCGATGTACTTGATATTTTCACAATAACTAGGGAATAGCTCAAGAAACAAAATCTAACCTATATACTGTGGCGCTTTTATCTTGGGGCGGTTCCCACCCCTTCAAGGGGGTGGAAAATTGTTTGGTCAAAATAAGCACGGGAGTGGTTAGAGAACCTATTTCTAAGCAAAAACTGGTCTATAATTTTTTTTGAGAACTCACTCATTTTTGAGTTATGCGTGGCCATTTTCATTGAAAAATGACACCTTTTCGGACGGTTTTTTGTGAATACCTTAAAAACTATGCATCGAACTAAAAACACTATATTAAACATGTTTTAGGTTATAAATAACAAAGAGATTCGTTCCTTCGTAAATGTTCTATTTCTAATACAAAAAGAGATATGGTAGGTGAAAAGAGTTTGTGTTTTGGTGCATGCTCAAATTGGTGTATTCAACTTGAAATAACAGAGGAACTGTAGGTTTTAGGTGTATAATGCTACCAACGCCTTTTGTAGTGTTTGATAAAGCCTTTAAAACCAGCACCATTAAATGCCGCTTACATTCAAACTAAGCGAGATATGGTGCAAAAAAATATATGACAAATGTACTTTAAGGAAAAATGAAAAGTACATACATTTAACCCCTCATCCACCAGAATTTAAATGCATTGTTTTTCTTCTGCAATACCTTTTAATATAGTGTTATTTCTACTTTCAAAAAGTTGAACGGGTTTAAAATGAATGGTTTTTGTAAAAAATGTGATCAAATTATAGAATGCATTTTTAAATTTTCTGGGGGGTTCCCAGAAAGTTTCTGGGGGGTTCCACCCCCGAGAAGTGGTGGGAACCGCCCCCATGATAAAAGCGCCATAGTATATAGGATAGACTTTGAATCAACAGATTGGGCTACTCCCAAAATTTCATTAAAATCCATGCAGTAGGATAGAATTCGGAGGTAATAACTTGTTCTTAATCTCGCGCATTGACTGGCGTAATAGAAATAGAATGAAATGCAAATATTGTAAACTATTAATTTCTCAGAAAAATTAACTAATTTGAAATGAAAGTATGACTATAATATTCTATTGATTTATGCAATAATCTATACATCTATAGTGTGTCCCCGAAATATGGCATCGAACATTTTCTCAAATGCAGGAATTAATGATGCGTAGAACCATAAAATATTTTCAAGTATACAAGGTGTTTCTAAAATATCAAAATAACGAGTAACTTTGCTATTTTTATAGAATGCCAGTATCCAGTACGATAACGATAATAGATCGGTACGATAAAGTTCTCGGGCGGCCTTTCCGTCCAGCGTTTTTCATTATATTTCCTGTTTATGAAAACTTGCTATTGTGGTTAATGTAAATACTCTAGAACGAAAAGTAATAAACAACTACTTCCTAAAGAAGTGGAAGATTTGAGCTTCTTGGCTGTTCTATAAAAACTAAATTTTCGTTGTAAACAATCAGTTGAAGACTTACTCAAGTTGTAGCAAGTTGTAGTAAACTACAAGGTGCAAATAAAACACAGTATCAGTTTTTATTGATGTTTTATTAAACAATAGAGAGTCTCAATTCAGTTACGGACCTTCTAAAAAAGGTGCCCTGGTGACAGCAACACGCCTTTCAGTCATTCCTAGCAGGAATACAACATATTTTTGGTGACAGCGGTGGGATATCACTGGACTCTTGGGAACAAAAGGATCTACAGGCATTGGTCAATGGTCAATTCCCCTAAGTTGTGCAGCACACTTAACTAGTGAAACGGACCTCGAGAAAAGAGAAACGGTGAGTTATATTCTGCCATTCCTACCAAAAAGTATTTTCCTTTCCCATACCTTTATTTGGCGATCGGAATTTTTTGATTTTTTCATTTTTTTTTTTTTTTTAATAAAAATTCAAAACTTTTCCTGCTCGGCTTTGGTGCTTAGAATTTTTGTTTTCGATTTTTTGTTTTCCCTTAGGTAAAATCAAAAAACCTTAGTTTCTTTTTTCATTAATTTTTTTTGGCAAAAGAAATTTTTTATTTTTAACTTTTTATTTTTAAAATAAAATAAAAAAGTTTTATTTATCATGGAAGCTACAAATTCCTCTTCTCAAACTCAAATTCAAACTCAGGACGAAAATTTGAATCTAAATCTCAATACATTATTCAAATTTATTAAACCTTTCGATGGCAATCGACTTCATTTAAATCAATTTATTTTAAACGCTAATTCTGCTTTCGACTTAGCTCAAGACAATCAGCAAGGTCCATTACTTTGCTTTATATGGTCACAAATTTCGAGCAAAGTCATTAATGAAATTGATATCGAGTCTATCCATAATTGGAAAGATCTCAAGCAAATTTTGAAGTCATTCTACGGTAGTGCAAAAAATATTGCACAACTTTACGAAGAGTTGGAAACTATTCGTCAATTGCCAAACGAGTCAGTAACTGACTTTTACAAACGCATCGATAAAATAAAAAATGATTGCATAAATACAGAACTAAATGCATCAGAATATAAACCTGATACTATGAGTGCAATTAAAAAAGGTATTCAAAAAACTGCATTGCTGAGGTTTATTCTGCATTGCCATAGTCAAATTTCTCAAATGCTTAGAGCCCGTGATATAAAAACTATAAACGAAGCCTTATCCCTTGCTCTACAAGAGGAGAAAATTTTAAATTACCACCGAGACTCTCCATTTCAAGCATTTTGCTCTTATTGTAAAAAACAAGGCACAATATTAAACAATGTCATAAAAAACCAAAATCTTTATTCTAATCAAAATCGTAGCTCCAACTTTAATTCTAATTCACAATCTTATCCTACTACTTCTTTTAATCCAAATTCGTATGACCCTTCCAAATTCTGCAATTATTGCAAAAATAAGGGCCATCATATTAGTGAATGCCGTAAACGGCAGTATAATAATAAAATAAAACAAAACATGTCTCAAAATCAAGGTCATTCTCAAAATCATATAGTTCAAATGACCTCTAATGACACTGAATTGCAAAATCAAGCAATTATTCAACAATTTCAACAAATCTCTGCGTTTAGTCAAACACCTCGTACACTAAAATTGTTTTCAAATAATTCTAACAAAAATCTTACTATTTTAGTTGATACAGATGCTTCAATTTCTATAATTAAACATACTAGTATTCTTCCTCATAAAACATACTTAAATATCAAAGAAACTGAACAAATTTGAGGTATCGGACCTCCGAATCCAATTCGTACTTTAGGTAGGTACAGCACATATCGACCTATATAATCGAAATTCAGCAATAAAGCCTAAATTTCATGTAGTCAATGCATTTCAAATTTTTACTCCTTTTGACGGTATTTTAGGAAATTATTTTTTTACTCTAAATCAGTGTGAAATAAATTATAGGACACAAACTCTAACAGTTAATGATAATATTTTTTCTTTTTCTGATTCCGTCCAAAATAATACTATTTGCATACCACCTCGATGCGAAATTATTGCAACAGTCAATACTAAATCTATTTCGCCATTTGAGGGGTACATTTCTAAACGCGAACTTCAAGAAAATCTCCTTATTCCAGATGTTATCACTACAAAAGTTGATAAAATGATTAAAATACCAATTCTAAACATTTCTGAGGAAGAAAAAATAATTCAGGTACCATGCATTGAAATGGAAACCTTTGAGCTGGTTGAAGATAAGCCAACCACTCCAGTTCCTCATATTTCTGAACTTTTTCCAATAAAAGTAGGAACTGATATAAAAAGGAGTATCCTTCTGGAAGAAAATTTAAGAACAGACCATTTAAACTAAGAAGAACAAAATCTTTTATTAAATCTTTGTCATGAATTTTCTGATATTTTTCATCTTCCAGGAGATGAATTAACTCATACTAATACAATTGAACACAAAATCCCTACTTCTTCAAATCATCCAATTGCTGCAAAAACTTATCGCTATCCCAAATGTCATGAAGAAGAAGTTAGTAGAGACTGGGCTAGCAGTCCTACAGTGACCCTAGTCAATTTGTAGCAAATAGGGTGGCACAAATTTTAGATAAATCTCCTAACACTCACTGGAGGCACGTACGATCCAAAGAGAATCCTGCCGACATACTCTCCCGAGGAATGCTACCCGCTGAAATACTTAAATCTTCTTTGTGGTTTCATAGTCCTCAATTTTTGAATCAATCTCATTTGGGTTTATTGAAATACAATCCAAAAGTTTATACCTCCAAGTTACCTGAAGAAAGGAAAGTAACTCTTCACGTTCGAAATGATCAAATAGATTTTTTCACCTCTGTTTCTGATAGGTTCTCTAATTTTTCAAGGTTTGTAAGAACTTTAGCATTTATGTTCAGATTTGCCAATAATGCCAAATCGCCTTCTCGCAATTTATCAAATTCTCTTGAAGTAAGCGAACTTCAAACCGCTGAACTGAAGATTGTTAAGATGCTTCAGTATTCTTCTTTTTCGCTTGAGATTTCTGAGATTAAAAAAGGTAAAACTCTATCTAAAGTCTCTTTTACGCCTAAACCCCTTTTTGGATGGAAATGAAATGCTGCGGGTAGGAGGTCGCCTTGGTAACTCAGACGTTACATTTGACCAAAAATATCATCTTCTTCTTCCCTCAAAAAATCGTGTAGTACGCCTCATTCTTCACAGAGAACATATCACACTTTGTCACTCTGGTCTTCAAAATACTTTATCTCAAATTCGACTTAAATATTGGCCTTTAAATGGACTACGTGAAGTTAAAAAGGTCATACACCAATGTATGGTTTGTTTTAGGTTTAGTGCCAAACCCGCTATTCAGATTATGGCAGATTTACCAAAGGAACATTTGCAATCCTCTCGAGTATTCGCTCATGTCGGATTAGATTTTGGCGGTCCTTTTCAGATTAAGGCTTCCAAACTCCGCAAAGCTCCTTTGATAAAATCGCTCTTTTCGTTTGTCTATCGACTCGAGCTGTTCACATTGAAGTCGTGTCCGGCCTTTATACAGAGACGTTTCTTCTCGCTCTAAAACGTTTCATTAGTCGTAGAGGCCTCCCTCAGACTATATTCAGTGACAACGCTACGAACTTTTTGGGAGCTCGTAATCAGTTGTTTGAACTTTATAAGTTTTTAAAAGATAAAAACACTCTCGCTCTATTAATGAATTTTTGGCATCATCGCATATTCGCTGGAAAACCATAGTTCCTCGAGCCCCTCATCATGGTGGCATCTGGGAAAGCGCTATAAAGAGCGCAAAGCATCATATGAGTAGGCTCATGGGTGATATTAAGCTCACTTTTGAAGAATTTACCATTGTTCTCACTCAAATTGAAGCTGTGCTCAATTCTCGACCGCTTTGCTCCCTCTCAAATGATCCCTCTGATCTAACCTATCTTACTCCTGGACATTTCTTGATTGGATAATCTCTTACGTCATTTCCTAAAAGGAATGTGATACACATTCCCGAAAATAGATTGAGTTTATGGCAACATCTCTCTAAGCTCCAGCAAATGTTTTGGAAAAAATGGTCAATCGACTACTTGAACAGACTCCAAAATCGCCCTAAATGGTTTCTTCCTCATAAGAACCTAGAGCCCAACGATCTCGTCTTGTTGATTGAAGACAACACTCCTCCTCTTTACTGGGCTCTAGCAAGAGTGATTGATGTCTTTCCCGGAAAGAATGGCCGAGTAAGAGTTGCATCAGTCAAAACTAAAGATGGATTCTTCAAGCGCTCTATTAATAAATTGTGTCCTCTACCAAATGACTGTTAAAATTAAGTTAAGTTTAGTGTTTTCGCTTAAGAACGTTGTAAGTTGATTTATGTTAGGTTAGGTTTATGTTAAAGCCAGTGCTTCAACGCGGGGGAGTATGTTGTGAAAACAACAGTTAAAGTAATTCGCATTTTTGTAAATCTCTCTTGTAAATCTGTTGGGACAATCTGTATTGTGTTTAAAAGATTTTATTCTCTAATCACTTGAGTGTTAGCGTTGTTTGTTTTATAAAATAGACATATGGTTGCATTTTTATCGTTTTCGGGATAGGCAGGTCGCTTTGCCAAAGAATAGTAACATGTGTGTGTCCCTTTTCAGGCAGAAAAGCGTAAAATAAGATGATGCAGTCATTTTGAATATAATTTCACCAGTCTAAACAGCCTCTCTCTAGGCGAGGTGTCAGTGGGTGTTTCTCTTTTCGCCGTGAAAATACGTTACGTTCTCGCAATTATTACTCCTCTCGCTAATTATTGTCAACACAGAAATTTGTATAATAGACTCTTTTCTCTCTCTTTCGCTACTAAGACAATTTATCGTTAAGTCGCTTATTTGTTAAACTCGTTATTGTTAATAAATGATTTGTTCGCTTATCACTTTTATTTCTCGTGTGCACAACCCTTCATATCGTGTTAATTAGTAACTATAAAACCAGACCAAATAAATTCTTAGAACCAGTTCTCCTAAAAGTTCACTGTTTTGTATAATCGAAGGACAATTCTCTACTTTGGGGACATGCGTATGGTCCAAAAATATTTACGTATGTCCAATTAGGCAAAAGGTAATAATTAAACCCTTTTTGCCACGGTGGGGTGAGATTCAATAAAAACTCACACCAGTCCCCTTTAGATAAGGAGTCCTCCAGCAATTCATCAAAGAGTGAATCTGATATAAAATTATTTTTCGTAAATTTGCGTAAATACTTTCGTTTCCTACTGTAACATTTACCATTCCTATCAATCCTAACTACATATATGATCTTGGTCTCTTTTTGTCAACATCGAGTATTACCCCAGGTTCCCAGTTCCTTGAGTTTAATTGCACCATAACCTTATCATCAGGTGGTAGCAATGGTAAATGCTTAGCCGTCTTATTGAAATATTTTTCACTTTTCATCTGATTCCTTTTGAAGGCATGTTCTACATTCTCTACATCAAATTTTGGCTGCAACTGTGAATCACTTACAGGGACAAAACCTTTTAACTTACGGCCAAATAACAGCTCTGCAGGAGATGGTATACAATGATTTATAGGTGTATTACGAATTTCTAATAAAGCAACATACATATCTTTTTGATCAAACAAAATCTTTTTAAACATATTTTTGTAGGTTTGCACATATCTTTCAATAAACCCATTTGATTGTGGGTATCTAGGTGAACTAGTTTTGTGAATAATTTCCCATTCCTTAAAAAACTTTTGAATGTACCCATTGGTGAACTGAGGACCATCATCTGAAAAGATAACATCTGGCCTGCCATGTCTTGCAAAAATTGCTTTAAGATTATGAATAACAATTTCATTGGTGGTGTTATGCAAACAACTTACTTCTGGGTACTTTGAAAAACTATCAACAAGTAACAAATACTGTTTGTTATCAAAATTAAAAAAATTAACAGCAACTATTTCCCATGGTCTTTTTACAACTTCTTTGGGTATTAACATTTCTTTCGTATTGGAATTTCGACAAGTTTAGCAAGCTGGACAATTCTTTATCAGATCTGTTATTTCTTTATTAATAAATGGCCAAAATACATGATCTCTTGCTCTTAAAATAGTTTTTTCAATTCCTAAATGGTTGTAATGTAACCTGTCCAACATCTCCCTACGCATACTTTTGGGAATTATAATTTGTTCTCCTCTAAACAGCACCCCTTTCATTTCTGATATTTGGTCTCTAAAATTCCAATATTGTTTTATCATTTCATGCAGTTTATCCTTTTCTAATGGCCATCCTGATTTAACCACTTTTGATAACTCTCTTAATTCCAAATCCTGTTCTGTTACGAGTACTGTTATTCAATATGTACTTTTTCAAATTTATTTGGACTTATCTCATAGTAATCGATTAAATCTACTTGTGAATGCATATCTTGCTCTACAATAATTTCAAAATTAGTATCATCACCACCTGAGCGAGATAAGGCATCAGCCAGGTATAACTGTGATCCTGGCTTATATTTGACAGTAAAATCATAATTTTGTAAATTAATCCTTATCCTTAATCTTTGTAATCTGAGAGGGCATTGATTGAGTGGCTTTTTAAATATGGCCTCCAAAGGTAGATGATCATTCTCCACAATAAACTCTTTACCATACAAATATTGATGAAAACGCTGACACACAAAAACAATTTCCAAACATTCCTTTTCAATCCGTGCATAATTTTGTTGAGTTGGTGGAAGCGATTTTGATGCATATGCTATTGGACCTCCATTTTGTAAAAGGACTGCTCCTAAAGCGTTCTTTGAACTGTCCACTGATAATACAATTGGTTTATTTCTGTTATATTACTGTAACACTGTAATGTTTCAAAATCCTGTTGATGAACTTCGAGCCAGTCAAAATGAACATTCTTTTTCATCAACTTCCTAATATTACCTGTTAATTTTGACAGATTTGGAATAAATTTTCCTACGTAAGTTAGCATTCCAAGAAAACGACTAAGTTATTTGACATTTTTTGGTGTAGGCATTTTCTTAATGGCTTCAACGTTACTATCGTCAATTTCTATACCATGTTTAGACAACACATGACCCACATACTTTACTACAGTTACATGAAACTGACATTCATTTTTATTAAACCTTACCCCTTTTTCCTTTGCTCTTGTTAAAACTTGTCTTAAAATTTTGTCATGTTCTTGCCTAGACCTGGCATAGACTATAATATCATCAATATAAATTTTAATTCCATCTATGCCCTCAAATATCTCACTAAACGTTCTATAAAATACCTCTGGGGCCACTTTTATCCCATAAGGAAGTCTTAAAAATCTGTATCTTCCATAAGGTGTCCCAAAAGTTGTTAAAAATGAAGCATTTTCTGTTAAAACTATAGACCAGAACCCTTTATTCACATCTAAAATTGAAAAACACTCAGACCCCGCCAGATCACTTGTTACCTCCTCAAATGTTGGTAACTCAAACTGGGCCCTCATTAAAGCATTATTTAAATTTTGTGGATCTAAACAAATTCTAATTCCATTAGCTTTTTTCACCAAAACTATAGGATTCACAAACTCTGTTGGGTCAGTAACTTTTACAATAATATTCTGATTGATCATTTTATCTAACTCACTCTTAAGTTGCTCCGTTAGTCTAAATCTAAATGGTACCTTTCTGCAAGGTACTATAGATGGTGTATAATTATTCCTTAACTTAAATTCACAATAGTCGAGGAAATGAAGCTGGAAATATGGCAAAACCTCGCAATTCTTTCGTCCAGCATCGATTTGTACAATAATTTGGGATTAGACTCACTTCACCCTCTAGTTCATTTTCTATATTGAGCCGTTGTACGCTTTTGGTTTTTAAGGGTGAAAACCACCCCTAATTTTAAAAAATTATAAAATAACATTTTAAACTTTAATATTATCAACATTTGCTTCTTATTAGTTACATAATTATTGCTTTGTGCTTTAAGATATAATATCACAATATTTCAACCCTTAAAACCACCCTTGTTGGAGCTAAATATGAAAAGTTTACTTATCCTAAAATAATAATTTCGGCTTAAATCACTTTACATAAAAATTCGGGGTTAGGATCATCTTACCCTGTACATCATATTCTATATCATACTCAAAGGCGTTGATTATTTTTAGGGGTGTAAACTGCCCTTATTGTCAAAAATTATATAAAAACATTGTAAACTTTAATATAGGTAAAATTTGGTTTAGACTGGTTAAATAATGATTGTTTTATGCTTTAGGATATAATATCATAATATTTCAACCCTTAAAAATCACCCTTTAACATTGCAATGTTTATAAGTAGACAATTTAACAGATCTATACAGAAAAAAAGTAGAATTAAAGAATTACAAAAACATTTATTTACACAAAAATACGAATTTACAAATATATAAAAATACACATACAAATAGTCATCCAGTATAAGAACCGGCTCTGTGGTATTATATAGGTACATTGAACATGCTCTACAAGGGGACTATTCGAATTTTTCGAAAAAAATAATTAGTTTTATAAACATAGCTCCTTCATTTTTGGCGATAAAAAGTTTTTTCGATAACAGTTTAAAAATAAAATAAAAATCTGTGGCTAACGGACTCGCATCCAAGCCATTTTTTCACACCCACACACACACACACGATAACAGTTTTGTAGAACTTTTGAAGAGTAATAAGACTGTATTAATTAAATTCCGTAAGATCCCTTAATTTTTAATTGAGGTGGGTTTAAAGGGCTCGAATAAGGAGATGTTTGATCGTGAATAGATATTTTAAACAGCTATATCTCGTTAACTATTCACTACAGTGAAAATCTATGCATAAGAAAATTTTAACATAAAATCCTTTATAAAAGGTATATTTGTTAAAATCCCTATACAGGGCTACATCAAAGACAGAACTAGTTTTCGATCGGTTGACCGATCATCATCAGTGCAATCCTAAAATGTGTACAACCAGATAAAATGATGCAAAGTATTTAAAATGTTGACTAAGGTTATAAAAAGTTATAGGTTATACTCACTTAGAATCTACATGCAAGCCACCAAAGTAAAAATAACAGGGTAAAAACCCTTTACAATTGATCCGTCATCGGGACATATGACAAAGATGTAAATTATAACATGGATGATTAAGATATCCGATGTTTTTCGCCCGAGGTACCAATGAGCTCTATCTGACAAGTTCACATCATGACTGTACGGAAGCAAGTGATTTTGATAACGGAAATTCTGAATGGTGACATGACAGGAATGACAGTTCCACAGGAAGTTATAATTTCCCTGTTGTTTTGTGGTATTTATTGTAAAATTTGTTAAATTAATAACAATAAAAACAGTCGTTCCCACTGTGGTAGATAGTCTGTAAAAATGGAAATAGACTTGATGTAAAGGTTAAAATATTGTAATGGAGGAAGTAGGCAAACCACATTACACATAATACAGAAAACTTAATAAACATTATCAAACCCTTTATATGTGATATCTAGGGCTTAGAAAAGCAGTTGTGTGTTTATTTAAAAGTTATCAATTATATTACAATAATTGGAAGTTGTTATAGTATGTGGAAGTACCATAAAAATCACTGTGTGGGTGACAAAGGTGTAGAACTGTTTTCTGATCTGGGAGGGATATATAATACAAGCTAAGATACATGCCACCATTTCTCAAGATCCCTGCATATCGCCTGGAACTCTAAGAGTTCGACAAAACAGACCAATATATGAGATAGCTAACATAGGGGAGAGGGGTGGTGTTATAAATTTATGAGAATATAATTAAAATGTAACATGAACGGGACCCAGAAAGAGTAGTGAGACTATTAAATTTAGTTGCAGTATGATTATATGGGGTGGGTATAATTAAATTATTGATGAAAATTTAGAGATGAAACGGTATGTATGTGGGTGATGATAGCAGCTATTGGTTTGTGTGTGTATAATTGGATAGTGATAGTGGTTGATGGATAGAGATGAATAAAGAAAGAAAATCATTATGAATTGTGTCAAATCAACTGTAAATGTGGCTATGTGAAAGCGATAGAGTAATAAAGAGGTGAGAAGTACTATTGTAATTAAAAAGAAGTTAAGAAAAAAGTTGTCGATGAAGTGGATGGAAGTCCCGGTTTAACGAAACATGGCGGTTGACACAATTTGGGCTTTTTTGTTTTTCTCTGACTATTTCCAGGTACTCGTACAAGTCCAACTTCAGAAAGTCTCTTTGGGGGATATTGTGTAGAAGAGAAACATCATCTGGGATGTTCAGAGTATGATTTTTCTCTTTGAGATGTTGTGAGAAGGTAGAGGTATTCTCTCTTCTGATGTGTTCAAGAGAGCGAGAAGCAAGTGATCTACAAGTTCTTCCTATGTAGGTGGCATCACAGTCAGAACATTGTAGTTTGTAAACACCACTACGATTCATATAGTTGATAATATCTTTGGTGTTAGATAGAGACTGTCCTATGTTGTTGGATACCTTAAAAGAAATTTGGACGTTATCTACTGATCTTTTTATAATATTTGAAATATCCCCAGATAGTCGATCTTCGTGAAAAGGTATGGAAGCATAAGTAGGTTTGGTTGTCAAACCCATAGGGAACGCGGCATGTCGTAAGACCCTGAGCTGTCTTTTATGTATGAGCTTGCTTATGATGTGTGGATCGTATCCGTTGTTGAAAGCAATTTGACGTATTATATTTAATTCTTTACTGTAGTTGGATTGTGATAAGGGGATGGTTTCAAGACGGTGTATGTAACTATGAAAAGCAGCAAGTTTGTGTGACATTGGGTGGTTGGAAGATGCTGGGATAACATGGTCGGTCTGTGTTGGTTTCCTGTAGATACTGAATTCGAAGTGGTCATTTAATCTGGTAATAGTAAGGTCGAGAAAATTGATTGATTGAGAAGACTCTAATTCCATGGTAAATTTGATGTTGGGGTGGATTTGGTTGATTCTAGAAAGTAATGAGTCAGCTGTATTTGAGTTACCTGAGATGATCAGAAAACAATCATCGACATAGCGAAACCAATGGAGAATTTCAGGATTTTTCATGATATGTACGGATTCTAAATGATCCATAAAAATGTCAGCTAGGAGAGGAGATAGGCAACTACCCATGGCTAAGCCATCAGGTTGTCTGTAATATTTATTGTTGAATACAAAGAAGTCTTGAGCTAGACAAAATTGTAGTAATTGAATAATTGAATTGGTGGTAGACATGGTAATGGAATTTGCTCTTAGAAGAGAATGTACCAGATTAATAGTTTCTTGTTTTGGGACTGAAGTAAAAAGATTGCTAACATCAAAAGATAGCATGGTAATGTTTGGACGAAGCTGAATTTGTTGGAGATTGTTGACAAGGTGACTTGTGTTTTTGACTGAGAATCGAGGGGTGAAGTTCGTCATGTTCTTAATGAGATTAAGAATAAATTTTGAAAGAATGGAAACAGGAGTGTTTATGAAGCTAACAACTGGACGAATGGGAATTCCCTCTTTATGTATCTTAGGTAAACCGTACAGTCTGGGAGTTAAAGGATTACTGGGAATTTTGTAGTAAGGTGCAAATTGTTCAGAAAAAAATTCTGTAAAAGGTTTAAGGTTATCTTTGAGTTTGTTAATGAATTTTTTGGAAGGATCTTCTGGAAGTGACAAGAAGATCAGAAGACTGTATTTTCGGAGATATTTTGAAGAAAATGATAAAAAATGCAAAATTGTAAAAAATCAATTTTTCTTTAAACTCCAATTTTTCTAAAATTAGGCCTTTTAAATAGGTCAAACTTCTTTTTTGTGTATTGATAATATAAATATAAAAGGAATAACAGATAAGCGAAGACCAATTTTTTGTTACAAGGGTAGTTAGGGGGTTGTTTTCACTGTTTTGTTCGTAGAGAAAAACAGGTACCGACTTTTTTTTTATCATAAGTTGCTCAATTTTTATGCTAGAAACTTTTTATTATGTTATTGGAAAGATCCTATTGTATGCTTGAAAAAACATTATGTAAGTTTTCCTGGAAAAATGCAAAGTTTTTCCGTTATTTGGTTTTGATTATTTGAAATTATGCATTTGACGAAAAAAGCTATCCTTTAACATGCCGTGTCTCGGTTTGTATTGGTCGTAAAAATATTATAGAAAAACAGGTTTTGTTTGTGTTACTAATGGATACAATTTTGGTATCTACAGTTTTTTTGATTAAATGCATATTTTTCGAGTTATTCTCAAAAAACCCTCTAAAAAAGTCGATTTTTCTGTCTAAAACTGTTACTTTTAACCACGAATAACTCGAAAAATATTAGTTTTACGAAGAAAATGTAAAAAACATTTTTTTCTTAAAATGATTTTCTACATCGATTTACATGGTTAAAATGTAATAAAAAATTCCCACCCCCGAGATGGGGTGGCAACTACCCCCAAGGTTTTAGCGTACAGCAGCATGATATAGAAAATGATCCTTGGACTATTTCCTACCTTCTGTGAAAATTTCAAATAAATCCATGCTGGACGAAAAAATTGCGAGCCAAAATGCTTCATTTCCTCGACTACAAGGGACAACATATATTTTACCAATCCCTGTAAATAACTCACCGTACACATCCAAAATTCCTGTAGCAGTTATTTCATTTATGTTACACCTCTGAATTAAATTTAAAACTTGAATACTCTTAATACCTAATATTGGAGCTGATGTATTATTGGTTTTTACAATTACAAAATTCAGAACATAGGTTTTATTATTATTTTCAACTTCTAGATCACAAGAGCCCACCACAACTAACTTTTGACCACCATAATTACTAATATCAATAGTTACCTTTTTTAGATCAACATGTATGTTTAATAAATTAAAAATATGTTCTGGAATTACATTTACCTGAGCTCCTGTATCTAATTTAAATTTTACCATTTTTACATCCTGTTAGTTTTAACACTTCAAACCAATTTTCACACAACATATTGATTTCTACAGCCCCCAATACAAATTCATTATCTTTCTCTTGCCTACTACTACAAGCTTCATTAGACATTTCATTACTGTTATATTCTATCTATAGCATTAACGTTATTTTTATAAAAACAAAATTTATTAAAATGGTTATACTTATAGCAATTTGTACATTGTTTTCCCATTACAGGACAGGCATTAAAATATGTGATCTTCCACATCTGCCACATTTTGCTGTGGAACCTCTTGCTAAAAATTATTCGTTAATTACAACATCCAAGACATTTTCTTCGACATACACAATTTCGACATACCGAAAAACTAACTAAGTTGGTCTGTTTTTGAAATGTCTTGAGTTGCGTCTATAATATTATCGAAACAAATCGAGATGCACTAATATTATGAAGTAGTTCACTTTTAATTGAGTTTCCAAGCAAATCTATCACCTCATTTTGAATTTTCGGGCTAAGATAAGTGACCGATTTTTTTCTTCGATTTTTTCTTTCTTCCTCGAAGGAAATAGCGCGTTAAAGCGGCCCCCAGGCACTGGTTCCACGGAACCCGCGGAACCATGCTCAGTGCGCCACTGTCTCTGAGTTAATTATTTGTGATCTGTTTTATTACTTTTTCATAAAAATGCACACTGCTTGAAAATAATTATTTAAAATAAAATGCACTTATTTCGCACAATCATTGAAAATGTATAATGTAAATGCAGCTATTTTGTATAATTTTCGTAAGTAATACACATGCTATAGTCGAAATTCAATAGGATTGTCAGGGTATCGCTTAAAAATGATAGCCTCTGGAGGGACTTGAGAAGGTCCATGTCACCAGCCCCCCATTTTTCGATTTGAGGGTCAAAAAAAAGCCCATTCGTTTGTATTGCGTTAGTACTGGATTGTATCACCCTTCATTCGTTTGTACTGCCCCCACCCTTTTAAATCTGCCTGGAGGGGCTGGTGACATGCCATCCCCCCCTTTTTCGATTTGAGGGTCAAAAAAAAGCTCATTCGTTTGTATTGCGTTAGTACTGGATTGTATCACCCTTCATTCGTTTGTACTGCCCCCACCCTTTTAAATCTGTCTGGAGGGGCTGGTGACATGCCATCCCCCCTTTTTCGATCTAGGGGTCCGGGATGGGTATGTTCGTTTGTATTGCGTTAGTATCGGATTGTATCGCCCTTATTTTGTTTGTACTGCCCCCACCCGTCTAGATTGGCCTGGGGGGGCCAGTGACATGCTACCCTCTACTCTGCACTTTTTGCCTTCTGAATGTCGAAAATAGGCTATGTCGTTTGTACTGCGTTAGTACTGTATTGTATCACCCTTCATTCGTTTGTACTGCCTCCACCCGTTAAAATCTGCCTGGAGGGGCTGGTGACATGCCATCCCCCCTTTTTCGATATGGGGGTCCGGGATGGGTATGTTCGTTTGTACTACGTTAGTATCGGATTATATCGCCCTTATTTTGTTTGTACCGCCCCCACCCGTCTAGATTGGCCTGGGGGGCCAGTGACATGCTACCCCTCTACTATGCATTCTTTGCCATCTGAATGTCAAAAATAGGCTATTTCGTTTGTACTGCCTTAGTACTGGATTGTACCGCCCTAATTTTGTTTGTACTACCCCTACCCTTCTACATTTAAAAAGTAAGGACACAAACTCAGCCAAACCTTGCACATAGTAACACCGCGGGTGTAAAATTTGGTAAATTCGTCAAAAATGAAACGAATTAAATTTTGAAACTGAAAAACAGGCTTGCAAGCCACTCTCCACTCTCCATGGGGAATGGACATTTACCCCCTCAGATGGATCTCGGAGTAGTAGCGATTTGAAAAATGGTACATGTATTTGTTGGAGATATTTTGAACACCATTTTCAATCAGAAATCAGAGCAGCGACCTTGTCTTTTCCTACTAGGGAGAAATTTATCTATCCCCTCAATAAATTTTACAGTGCTATCGATATGAAAATCAAAGATCTTATGCGGCGCATTCCGAAATGCACTCTTCGTTGTACAATTTCAACCTCTCTGGATAACTGATTAACTGAAACATACATACGGCAGAATTCATTGGAATCGAAAATTATTAAAAGTATTTGGAACATTAAATGAAAAATTCCCACAATCAATATCTTTCTTACCATCTAATGTCAGAGACCAGATAACAATAATTGCCGCTACTACGTTATGGTAATTTGTTTTCTAGAAAGGTTTGTATTGTTCGTTTATGACTGCAATAAGATTCAGAATTTCCGTATTTCATTTGTAAAATAAATATAGTGTCAAAACTTGCTTATACATTTGACGCACTGTCCGTCAACGTGTTAATTGACTCTACAGATTCAGTGCCAAAAGGAGACATTTTTATAGAAAAATATTTGCAAGTATATTAAATGCCAAACTGACCTATTAAATAAACAATGACATTGCAATTTTCGATTTCTACTATGGAATTATCGCTGTATAGACCAGGGCGGATCAGTTTTGATGTGGATGTGAGAGGTGGCATTCCGATTTTTGCAGATAAAATTAGGTGACAACTTCAGTAATTATAATTGACTTATGCTCCTTCTCAAATATGTTTGGAACATTATTAAAAAAATTTAAATATTTAAAAATTTCGAAAAACATCGATCTTTTTCAACTTTCATTGCTTGTAACTTAAAAACGATTCATTTTGGAACAAAGTCATCGGGAAATAAAATAAATATAATTGAATTTTGTATGATATACGACACGACTGGTATAAAATATCTTAAATGATTATCCTTTCTGGTTTCTGCAAAATAGCAATAAATACAAAATAAGAGGGCAAAATAAGCCTCTTTTTGTTCAATGTTTTTCAACCACTTTGCTTGCACTTAGAACCTTCGTATTTTACTTAGAAAATTCTTACAACATACTCAATCTGTCCACCAAATTTCATTAAAATCGACATAATAGATTTTGCATAATAATTTTGCAATCTAAATTTTTTTAGAAAAAGTTCAAATTTTTTAAAAACTTTCTGAACAAAAAGTAGACCTGTTAGAAGTTTGCTAATTTTTTTACATATCGAGAGGTACTTTACCAATCCAAATCGGCATCGAACTGGCGGCATCGAAACGGCGGCGATGAAACGTCCTAGACCCATCCAACGGAATGGGACGTTTTGATGCCGCCGGTTCATCGCCGGCCGTTTCGATGCCGCCGGTTTATCGCCAGTCCATTTCATCGCCGTCATATCTCGCATTTCCTAGAATTCCTAATTAATACTAAAAATAACTAATAATTGTAACTGTCGAAAATTCGGAAATATATCAGATAGTGATTAATTGACTGGCGATGAATCGGCCGGCATCGGCATCGAATTGGCGGCATCGAAACGGCGGCGATGAAACGTCCTAGACCCCCAATCCAATACACTTTACAAAATTAAAATCGGATTATTTAAGCAGCCTCAGCACTGTTTTAAGGATATAAACAATTTTTTTGCTAATAAACAAATATAGTGAGGACGTTTGAGTTGGAATAAATTCATTTTCTCAAGAATGGGCAACTCTGGAGATAGATCCCTAAACAGGTCGATTTTTATATTTAAATTATAATTTTTGGGATATCTATCATACTACTAACGTCATCCATCTGGGTGTGATGACGTAATCGATGATTTTTTTAAATGAAAATGTGGGTCGTGTGCTAGCTTATTTGAAAGATTATTCAATTCTCTATTTATTACATAATTATTTATACAGGGTGCCCAATTTTTTTTTAATTAATTGATACAAACAGAAGAAAGTATTTAATTTAGTTAATTCGAGATACATTTTACTGTTGTCCTAAAACAGAAATAAAAAATATGAAAAAAACATTTTTAAGAAACGCTTTTCTTTAGTTACGAGTGACTAAATTTAATAATATAAAAAAAATGAACTAAAAAGCAAAAAATTTAAAAAAATTGAAAAAATCTAACACATTCGTCAAAGAAAAGCGTGGCGCGTCTTCATCGAATAAACGGTTTTCGCCCCACCATTTTCTTTAACGAATGTGTTACATTTTTTCAATTTTTTAAATTTTTTGCTTTTTAGTTCATTACTTTTTATATTTTTAAATTTAGTCACTCGTAACTAAAGAAAAGCGTTTCTTAAAAATGTTTTTTTTTTCATATTTTTTTATTTTTTACTTTTTAGTCTTACGCTTTTTAAATATTAAAACATATCGTCATGTTTCTTAAAATATGTAGAAAACATATGATGTACTAACACGAAAAGTAGTCGGAATCGGCAAAAAATTTGAAACTTTATTGTTTATTTATGAAGCATAACGTAAACAATTAACGTAAAAAGTGAAATTATGTATAGTTAATATCATTAGCTACAATCCGTAAAAGTTTCAACTTTTTACATTTTAAAAAACAAGAGAATTTAAGCATTTCTCATTAAAATGGTTTTTTTTATTTAAACAATTAATAAACATAAAAAAAAATTTATTGATTATTCGTGTATTGTTCCCGCGAATGCATATGCCTGCAAATTTTCATTCATTTGCATTGGAGAAAAGGCACTCAAATTAACGTCTAAAAATTTGACGCAAACTATTGAACTAAATAAAAGCTTTTAAAAAATGTTTATTTGATAAATAACAGAAAAATGAATTTATTCGTATTTATTAACTCAAACGTCCTCACTGTATTTGTTTATAAGCCAAAAAATTGTGTAAAACTTTAAAGCATTGCTGAGGCCGATTAAATAAACCAACTTAAGTTCTGTAAAGTGTATTAGATAGGTAGGGCGTATCTTTATATGTAAAAAAATTAGCAAACTTCTAAATAATGGTCTACTTTTTGTTCAGAAAGTTTATAAAAAATTTTAACTTTTTTAAAAAAATTTAGATTGCAAAATTATTATGCAAAATCTATTAAGTGTATTTTATAGTCGTATATCATAAAAAATTCAATTATCTTTATTTTACTTCCCTACGACTTTGTTACAAAATGAATCGTTTTAAAAACGATTGAAAATTTGAAAAAAATCGATGTTTTTCGAAATTTTTAAATATTTGAATGTTTTTATTAATGTTCCGGACATATTTGAGAAGGCGCATAAGCCAATTATAATTACTGAAGTTGTCACCTAATTTTATCTGCAAAAATCGGAATGCCACCTCTCACATCCACTTCAAAACAGATCCGCCCGGACCTATACAGCGATAATTCCATAGTAGAAAAATCGAAAATTGCACTGTCATTGTTTATTTAATAGGTCAGTTTGGCATTTCATATATTTGCAAATATTTTTCTATAAAAATGTCTCGTTTTGGCACTGAATCTGTAGAGTCAATTAACACGTTGAATGTATAAGCAAGTTTTTGACACTATATTTATTTTGCAAATGGAATACGGAAATTCTGAATCTCATTGCAGTCATAAATGAACAATACAAACCTTTCTAGAAAACAAATTACCATAACATAGCAACGGTATTTATTGTTATCTGGTCTCTCGCATTAGATGGTAGAAAGACATTGATTGTGGGAATTTTTCATTTAATGTTCCACATACTTTTAATAATTTTCGATCCCAATGAATTCTGCCGTATGTATGTTTCAGTTAATCAGTTATCCAGAGAGGTTAAAATTGTACAACGAAGAGTGCATTTCGGAATGCGCCGCATGAGATCTTTGATTTTCATATCGATAGCGTGTAAAACTGTAAAATTTATTGAGGGATGGATAAATTTCTTCCTAGTAGGAAAAGACAAGGTCGCTCCTCTGATTTCTGATCGAAAATGGTGTTCAAAATATCTCCAAAAAATATGTACCATTTTTCAAATCGGTAGCGTAGAACTACTCCGAGATCCATCTGAGAGTGTAACTTTCCATTCCCCATGGAGAGTGGCTTGCAAGCCTGTTTTTCAGTTTCAAAATGTAATTCGTTACATTTTTGACGAATTTACCAAATTTTATACCCGCGGTGTTACTATAATAGTTTTGGCTAATTTTGTGTCCTTACTCCTAGCATTAATCCTCCCCTGTTTAAAATGTAGAAGGGTAGCATGTCACTGGCCCCCCCGGCCAATCTAGACGGGTGGGGGCGGTACAAACAAAATAAGGGCTACAATCCGATACTAACGCAGTACAAACGAACATACCCATCCCGGACCACCATATCGAAAAAGAGGGGATGGCATGTCACCAGCCCCTCCAGACAGATTTAAAAGGGTGGAGGCAGTACAAACGAATGAAGAGTGATACAATCCAGTACTACCGCAGTACAAACGAAATAGACTATTTTCGACGTTCAGAAGGCAAAGAGTGCAGAGTAGAGGGTAGCATGTCACTGGCCCCCCCAGGCCAATCTAGAAGGGTGGGGGCAGTACAAACAAAATAAGGACGATACAATCCGATACTAACGCAGTACAAACGAATATACCCATCCCGGACCTTCAGGTCGAAAAAGGGGGGGATAGCATGTCACCAGCCCCTCCAGGCAGATTTAAAAGGGTGGGGGCAGTACAAACGAATGAAGGCTGATACAATCCAGTACTAACGCAATACAAACGAATGAGCTTTTTTTTGACCCTCAAATCGAAGAAGGGGGGATGGCATGTCACCAGCCCCTCCAGGCAGATTTAAAAGGGTGGGGGCAGTACAAACGAATGAAGGGTGATACAATCCAGTACTAACGCAATACAAACGAATGAGCTTTTTTTTGACCCTCAAATTGAAAAAGGGGGGGCTGGTGACATGGACCTGACCTGAGACGAGAGAGGAGTGCAGTTTAATGGTGGTGTGAACGTTTTTCAAATAAGGGAAAATAATGGCTCGTAGAGAAATAAATATATAGCCTCTTGCCATCAAGTATTTACGAAATACAAAATGTTCGCCCTGACAATCCTATTGAATTTGAAGTATAATACATCATTACCTAATGCTAATGTATTACCGGTAGCCGGTACCCCCAGGTACCGGCAACCAACTCATTGACCGGTAGTTCCGCACACTTAATTGCTTAACCAATAAAAGCCAACTACCGGCTACCTATCCACTGCCAAAACTAAAAGTAAATAACAAATTAATTTAATTGTCAACTGTCAGCTGTTAAATATGACAAGAGAATTGACTGACAGCGACATCTCTGGATTGGAATGGTAACTAATTTGCTGTTTTGACCTTGACAATTTACGTGAAACGTCTATGAGTATGTATGGTTTGTCATAGGATCATAATTTTGGAACCATCACTTTTTTATTTTTGTTCTCTTTCTCCACACCAGTTTTCATATCTTTAAAATGCTCATAACATATATTATTATAATAAAAACTATCGATATTACGAGTGAAAATTGCCAAAATAGCAAAATTCCAATCAAAAATTAGGTTGGAGAAAATGTAATCTCAAAGTTCAAAATCGGTATAAGTTAAAAAAATGCATTTTCTCGGCTTCCCATGTAGCAATTTTCTTCATTCTTTTTTTGTTCCCAAGTAACTCGAGTAGAGCCATATAACTAACGCATTATTAAATGTCAAACTTGCTTTTTTTGTTATAATAGATTAATTTATTTATAAGAAAAGAAAACTACATATTTTTTCCAGTTGTAGACTTTTTTATATAAACTTACTACAAGTGTATCTTTTAACGTTAAAAACACAAATATTCTCATTTGAAAGCTGTATAATTATTTAAACAATCTTTATTTAAACAAATTAAAAATTTTTGTTAATAAATAATTTAATTTATTATAACAAAACAAAAGCCACTTTGACATTTAATAATGCGTTAGTTAAATGGCTCTACTCGAGTTACTTGGAAACAAAAAAGGAATGAAGAAAATTGCTCCATGGGAAGCTGAGAAAATGCATTTTTTTAACGTACCTATACCGATTTTGAACTTTGAGATTACATTTTCTCCAACCTAATTTTTGATTGGAATTTTGCTATTTTTGGCAATTTTCACTCGTATTATCGATAGTTTTTATTATAATAATATATGTTATGAGCATTTTAAAGATATGAAAACTGGTGTGGAGAATGAAAACAAAAATAAAAAAAAGGTGATGGTTCGAAAATTATGATCCTACTGTTTATATCTTTGCCGTAAATACCGGTCAACTTTGACCGGTTGTATCTCAGGAACCACTCATCACAAGTAAACGGTTTTTCTTTTGAAAGAAGCGTCCTCAGGTTTTTTTTTTTCAATACCGTTTTCATGATTTAATTTGATTTAATATTTCCCGAGATATTTTATTTGTTTATAAGCCAAAAAATTGTTTATAATTTTAAAATATTCCTGAAGCCACTTAAATAGTCCAATTTCAATTCTGTAAAGTACATTAGATTGGTACAGTGTCTTTTTATACAACAGTCATAGTTATTCTTATGTATCATAATTATTGTGGTTATTATAGCGACCAAAGTTTTAATTAACAATTCAATTGTTGCTAAACTGTTCATTAAATTTCTATCGGCTTCTGGAATTATGATCTATACAAAAAGAGCTTTTATATTACTAAGTTATTTAACTATTGATAAACAGTTACTTATCTAAAATTTTAGTTGAAGATTAAAGGTCTTGTTGGAAATACCCGCATTTTCCGGAGAAAATTTTCGTCGAAGTAAATCGGGAAAAACACGTCTCTATGCAGAATTTAATTAAGGTGAATTTTTATTTGAGTCTTTTTGGTGTAAAGTTAAAATCTTTGGAGATATAGAGCAAAAATTGAAAAAAAGACGATTTTCGGGCGCCATTTTGTTTATAAAAAAAGTAGCACAGTATCTGCGGACTTTGCATACCTACCTATATTGTTAATATATACAATGATAAGATTCGATTCCACCAATAAAATTGCTGGTAAATAACTTTTCCCAATAATTGCCTATTCTCCGATAATCTGCATAGACTATTATTAGTTTTTTCAGGATTCGAAAAAAATGGAATCCATGTCCGTGGTAATATTTTCCAAATCTATCTTTGTCTTACAACGCACTCAGTCGAATAGAATATTTGTCAGCATATTGTCAGTCAGACATTGACAATCAGTGACAATTTTAAATATTTGACATGGCATCGGGAATATTTTGAGTTGTTGATTAAATAATATTGATATATAGTGTATTTGATAAATATTGAGACAATAAGACGTGAACTTAATAAAAAGTTATTTATTGTGTATTATTTGTGGAAGATCCAAGCAGAGAATACATACCAGGATAATATATTCTGTGATACAAGAAGTATTTTGTTGTTAAAGATTATATAGTATGGTATAACTAGATCCAAACCCAGACATCCAAAGTGAAAATTATCCTCCAACACCAAATTGTTCTATATGGTCCATATAATGTTCAGAAAAAAGTCACACCTTTTTGAGCGTCGCGTTTGGGGGGGTGAGGGGGAGAAGTAGGTAAATTCGTAGTTTTTTACGTTTTTCGTCAATATTTCTAAAACTATGAGGTTTAGCATGAACAACCATCTATACAAAAATGTTCTACATTAAATTTGAAATAAAAAAGGTCCTATGCATAATCCTTCTAAAATGAACGGTTCCAAAGTTACAGAGGTAGTATAGTATAATTGGTCCAAAAAAGGGCTAAACCTGACATTAAAAGTAACAGTTTTCCTCCAACACCAAATTGTTCTATATGGTCCAGATATTGTTCAGTAAAAAGTTACACAATTTTGAGCGTTCGGTTTGGGGGGACATGGGGGAGAAATCGGTAAATTAGTAGTTTTTTTATGTTTTTCGTCAATATTTCTAAAAATATGCTTTAGCGTAAACAATGTTCTATACAAAAATGTTCTACATCAAATTTAAAACAAAAAAGGTCCTATACATAATTGTAATAAAATTAACGATTCCAGAGTTACGGAGGCTGAAAAGTGGAGGTTTTCGATACTTTTTATATTTTTTGGGCAATTTATAATATTTTTACTTATTGAAAGAGATTTTATCTAACAGGATTTGCTATTTCAGTGGTCGATGGTATGTTAGTGATAAGCCCTTGAAAAAACGTCAACCTCACTACTCAAAATCATCATCAATTGCCCAAAAAATATTAAAAGTATCGAAAACCTCCACATTTCACCCTCCGTAACTCTGGAACCGTTGATTTTATAACAATTATGGATAGGACCATTTTTGTTCTAAATTTTATGTAGAACGTTTTTGTATAGAACATTGTTTACGCTTAAAAATAGTTTTAGAAGTATTGACGAAAACGTAAAGAAACTACTAATTTACCGATTTTCCCCCCATCTCCCCCCAAACCGGACGCTCAAAATGGTGTAACTTGTTACTGAACAATATGTGGACCATATAGAACAATTTGGTGTTGGAGGAAAACTTTTACTTTGGATGTCTGGGTTAGGCCTTTTTTTGGACCAATTATACAATACTACCTCCGTAACTTTCGAACCGTTCATTTTAGAAGGATTATGTATAGGGCCTTTTTTATTTCAAATTTAATGTAGAACATTTTTGTATAGATGGTTGTTCATGCTAAACCTCATAGTTTTAGAAATATTGACGAAAAACGTAAAAAACTACGAATTTACCTACTTCTCCCCCTCTCCCCCCCAAACGCGACGCTCAAAAAGGTGTGACTTTTTTCTGAACATTATATGGACCATATAGAACAATTTGGTGTTGAAGGATAACTTTCACTTTGGATGTCTGGGTTATGTCATTTTTTGAATCAATTCTATCATACTAATAAATATGTTCAAAATTGTAAGCGTTCCATAGTAACAATATATTATTAAAAAATCACTTTAACACTTTTCCTCTTTTCTCGATTGAGTATTAGTTTTTGTTGTACATATAAATTATTACAATCACTGAATACATAGTTAGTGAAAAAATTATCACATTTATTAACTGAATTAATAATTTACAATTATAAAAAATAACAGTTATCCAAGAACATTCAAAAGCCATCTCTTTAAGTTAATGATGACATTTTCAAGTAGAATGGCATTCTAGTAATGTTTACATATCCAATATCCATACCAGTGTGAATTTTACTACACGTAATTTGCAGTGTAAAGACAGAGAAAGTAGAGATTGCCGTAAAATATTTGCGAATTATGTACCCATGGCCTTAAAATAAACGTTATATACAGTGCTAGTCAAAAGTCCGTACCCCCCTCTTATCTTTTGAATGGTTATACCTATTATAGTGAAATTTGGAGGGAGGAAATAAACAGACGTAAGCTTCTTAACTAGTCATGACAGGTGACGTAATAGTGACAGATGACGTTACAGAGCCACTGTGACCGATAATTTTAAATGGGACCTTATAGCAAGTGATACCTCGTTTGAAAGGTATTCAAAATTCCTATTCAGACATGCTAATTTTTTTGGGTTTAATTTGATTTTGATTTTGGTGAATAAATTAAATAAATATAATATTGTAGTTTCGCATTTAATTAATAAAAATTGAAAGGCCCGCCTATGGTTTTTTTTTGTCAAAAAAGTTGACGTTTTTCAATTCTCTAGTAGTTTTTACGTCAACCTCAACCTTTTTGACAAGTTTCTTTTTTTAGGCGGAATTTTGAATATTTATTAATTAAATGCGAAACTACAATTTTATATTTATTTCATTTATTTATCAAAATTAGCTTAAACTCGAACAAAATTAGTATGGCTGAATAGGTATTTTCAATACCTTTCAAACGAGGTATCACTTTCCATAAGGTCCTATTTAAAATTATCTGTTACAGTGGCGCTGTAAAGTCATCTGTCACTATTACGTCACCTGTCATGACTAGTTAAGAAGCGTACGTCCGTTTATTTCCTCCCTCCAAATTTCACTATTATAAGTATAACCGTTCAAAAGGTACGAGGGGGGTACGGACTTTTGACTAGCACTGTATATTATATCATATACAGTGCTAGTCAAAAGTCCGTGCCCCCCCTCGTAACTTTTGAACGGTTATACTTATAATAGTGAAATTTGGAGGAAGGAAATGAACTGACGTATGCTTCTTAACTAGTCATGACAGGTGACGTAAAAGTGACAGATGACTTTACAGCGCCACTGTGACAGATAATTTTAAATGGTACCCTATGGTAAGTGATACCTCGTTTGATAGGTATTGAAAATACCCATTCAGCTATACTAATTTTGTTTGAGTTTAAACTCATTTGTATGAATAAATGAAATAATATAAAATTGTAGTTTCGCATTTAATTAATAAAAATTCAAACCTCCGCCTATGGTTACTTGTCAAAAAGGTTGACGTTGACGTAAAAACTACTAGAGAGCTGAAAAATGTCAACTTTTTTGACAAAATAACCATGGGCGGACATTTGAATTTTTAATAATTAAATGCGAAACTACAAAGTTATATTTATTTTATTTATTCACCAAAATCAAAATCAAATTAAACCCAAAAAAATTAGTATGACTGAATAGGTATTATCAATACCTTTCAAATGAGGTGTCACTTGCCATAAGGTCCCATTTAAAATGATCTGTCACAGTAGCGCTGTAAAGTCATCTGTCACTATTACGTCACCTGTCATGACTAGTTAAGAAGCGTACGTCCGTTTATTTTCTCCCTCCAAATTTCACTATTATATGTATAACCGTTCAAAAGATACGAGGGGCGGTACGGACTTTTGACTAGCACTGTATACAGTAAGCACGTAAAGGTTGGAATAAATTCATTTTCTCGAGAATGGACGATTTTGGAAAAAAATCCCGAAACAGGTCAATTTTTATTTTTAAATTACGACTTTTTGGCATATATATCATACTAGTGACGTCACCCATCTGGGCGTGATGACGTCATTGATGATTTTTTTAAATGAGAATAGGTGTCGTGTGATAGCTTATTTGAAAGGTAATTCAATTCTCTATTTAGTAATATAAACGTTAACATAATTATTTATACAGGGCGTCCAAAACAATTTTTTTGGATTAAATTTATTGACATAAAAAGAAGAATGTATGTAATTTATTTAACTCAAAATACATTTTACTGCTCTCAGAAAACAGAAAAAATGTTTATTTGAAAAATATTCATGACTTTTCGCTTAAATTAAATGTTACTGTTACTTAAATTAAACTGTCACGAAGCTGGTGGGTGGCTGCTTAATATTGAATTTAAGCAAAAGACAATATTTATTTGTCAAATAAACATTTTTTCTGTTTTCTGATAGCAGTAAAATGTATTTTGAATTAAATAAATTACACACATTCTTCTTTTTATATCAATAAATTTAATTCAAAAAATTTTTTTGGACACCCTGTATAAATAATTATGTTAATGTTTATATTACTGAATAGAGAATTGAATTACCTTTCAAATGAGCTATCACACGATCCCTATTTTCATTTAAAATATCATCGATGACGTCATCACGCCCAGATTGGTGACGTCACTAGTAAGTATAATATATATGCCAAAAAGTCGTAATTTAAAAATAAAAATTGACCTGTTTCAGGATTTTTTTTCCAAAATCGTCCATTCTCGAGAAAATGAACCCGTGTTGAGCTGCCCCCCCCCCCCCCACTTGCAAAAATTAAAAAACAAATAGCCCTGATTTATGAGCTATTTATGAGCTCTCATATTCCGCAAACTAAAAATTTTGAGCTCGTTCCACTGAGCAGGAATTTAATACCCTAGTGGGGGGGGCTGAGTCAGCCCCCCCCCCCACTACTTAAAAATAGGAATATTGAATCGGTTTTTGCGGCAGAATTACGAGCTATTTATGAGCTCTTGAAATAATATAGTTTCGATTTTTGAGCTCATCCCCTTCACCCCCAAACAACCCTTTAATTGATTTAACTTAAGAGAAAGATGCTGAGAAAACTTGTGTGTGTGTGTAGAGGAAAGGGATGGCCTTAGACGCAGTCTATTAGCCACAGAATTTATTTTTATTCATACGCATATTTATATTAGATGTATATAAGATTAAATATCGATATTAGCTTCTTTAACGAAATTTATTATAGCATCGAAGACGAGTTTATTATTGCTAGATAACAGGGAACCGATGTTGAGAGGGAGAGGTGTGTTGTGTTCTATTAAGGAATTATATAGTTTAAAAATAGCTGTGCCATTCTTTTGACACTCCAGGAACATGTGGTTAATGTCACCTATCTGAGAAAACTTAAAATATATCGTATTGCGGATATAATTTCTATAGCTTATATACTCTAAGAATAAACTATTAAATCAAGGGCATTTCGATTATTGAGCTACAACCCCTTCGCAAGAAAACCACCCTATCTTCCCGGCTTAAGAGAAAGTTGTACTTAAAATGCGTTAAACTAATTATTTGGCGACTACATATCATTTAATAATTTATAAGCTTCCAAATTACGCGCATTTAGATCAGTAAATTGCAATTTATTTTGTATAGTGCAGTCACTGAAGGTAAAAATCAACGATTACCTTCAATTTCGGTGAACCTTCATCGATTTTCACGAAAATTGGTCAGTGGTTAGAGGATACGTCAAGAAACAAAGGTGACATGGTACCACCTTGCGCCTTTACCCTGAGGGTGGATACCGCCCCTTCTCGGGGGTGAAAATTATTTTATAAAAAATAACTGCACAAATCAATAAAAGAACAAATTAAAAGCAAAATTTATTATACAAAGTTAATAAAATAAGTCAATACTTGTTAAGTTATTAAAGATCAAAGATTTTAATTATTTGTGAAAAAAATGCATGTGTTGAAGAGGTTTTTTGTAAATCACTGAAAAACTGTAAGTTTTTACAAAAAAGTTAATAGTAGTTTAATTCGTATAGCTTATATTCTAAGAATAAACTCTAAAATCACGCGCCTTTCGATTATTGGACTACAACCCCTTCGCAAGAAAACCATCCCATATTCCCGGCTTAAGAGAGGGTTGTACTTAAAATAATTTAAATTAATTATTTGTCGACTATATATTGTTTAATAATTTATGAGCTCGCAAAATATAGGCATCTCAATTATTGAATTGCCATTTTCTTTCTATAGTGCAGTCACTGAAGGTAAAAATCAACTATGACTTTCGACTTCGGTAAATCTCCATTCATTTTCACGAAAATTGGTGAGCGGATTTTGATACTATCAACTTTTTCTGGATCTTATTTTTGATGGGTATTTCTAAGTACTTTGACAAGTATTTAGTACCTAAGTGTTATAAAATGCATCTTTTTCCCGTTATTTAAGCTTGAACCCTTAGATTTGAACAGTCGCGGAAAAAAATATACATTTAATTACCAATAACTTACTTTAAATTAACATTAAAGGTTTTTCAAATAAGCAATTTATTATATTTTTTATTAGCTTCAATTTTAGTGATGAAAACTTTTTTGTAAAAACTTACAGTTTTTGAGTCATTTATGAAAAATCGCTCTAAAGCATGCATTTTCTTTCCAAAAATTAAAATATTTGATCTTTAATAACTCAAAATGTATTGATTTATTTTAATCACATTATATAACAAATTTTGCTTACAATTTGTCCCATCTCTCGATTTGTGGGGTTATTTTTAATAAAATAATTTTCACTCCCGAGAAGGGGTGGCATATACCCCAGGCTAAAACCCCAAGTTGTTATTGTCAATTCGTGAAAATAAATGGAGATTTACCGAAATCGAAGGTAATAGTTTATTTTTACCTTCAGTGACTGCACTATAGAAAGAAAATGGCAATTCAATAATTGAGATGCGTATATTTTGCAAGCTAATAAATTATTAAACGATATGTAGTCGCCAAATAATCAATTTAAATTATTTTAAGAACAACTCTCTCTTAAGCCGGGAAAATGGGGTCGTTTTCTTGCGAAGGGGTTGTAGCTATATCATCGAAAGGTGCGTGATTTAAGAGTTTATTCTTAGAATATAAGCTATACGAATTAAACTACTATTAACTTTTTTGTAAAAACTTACAGTTTTTCAGTGATTTACAAAAAACCTCTTCAAAACATGCATTTTTTTCACAAATAATTAAAATCTTTGATCTTTAATAACTTAAAAAGTATTGACTTATTTTATTAACTTTATATAGGTAATAAATTTTACTTTTAATTTGTTCTTTTATTGATTTGTGCAGTTATTTTTTATAAAATAATTTTCACCCCCGAGAAGGGGCGGTATCCACCCTAAGGGTAAAGGCGCAAGGTGGTACCATGTCACCTTTGTTTCTTGACGTATCCTCTAACCACTGACCAATTTTCGTGAAAATCGATGAAGGTTCACCGAACTTGAAGGTAATCGTTGATTTTTACCTTCAGTGACTGCACTATACAAAATAAATTGCAATTTACTGATCTAAATGCGCGTAATTGGGAAGCTTATAAATTATTAAATGATATGTAGTCGCCAAATAATTAGATTAACGCATTTTAAGTACAACTTTCTCTTAAGCCGGGAAGATAGGGTGGTTTTCTTGCGAAGGGGTTGTAGCTCAATAATCTAAATGCCCTTGATTTAATAGTTTATTCTTAGAGTATATAAGCTATAGGAATTATATCCGCAATACGATATATTTTAAGTTTTCTCAGCATCTTTCTCTTAAGTTAAATCAATTAAAGGGTTGTTTGGGGGTGAAGGGGATGAGCTCAAAAATCGAAACTATATAATTTCAAGAGCTCATAAATAGCTCGTAATTCTGCCGCAAAAACCGATTCAATATTCCTATTTTTAAGTAGTGGGGGGGCTGACTCAGCCCCCCCCCCCACTAGGGTATTAAATTCCTGCTCAGTGGAACGAGCTCAAAATTTTTAGTTTGCGGAATATGAGAGCTCATAAGTAGCTCATAAATCAAGGCTATTTGTTTTTTAATTTTTGTAAGTGGGGGGGGCCAGCTCAACACGGGTAGAAAATGAATTTATTCCAACCTTTACGTGCTCACTATATATATGATATAATATACAGTGCTAGTCAAAAGTCCGTACCCCCCTCGGATCTATTGCAACAAGTAGCAGAAAATGATTTTATCACTAAAGCTATCAACAGCGAACAAATAAATTCAACCAAAATCAGACAAAGCATACACCGCCATAATAAATGCTCTAAAAACAAAAAACACGGACTTCCACACTTATAAACCTAAAAGTGAAAGACACTACCGAGTGGGTCTTAAAGGCATGCACCCCACGACAAATGTAGAAGAGATAAAAGAAGGCCTTAAAACCAAAAACCATAATGTTATAAATATATGGAATATACTACATAACCAAACAAAAAAATCGTTGCCTATGTTCTACATTGATCTAGAAACAAAAGATAATAACAAGGACATATATAACATTAAACAAGTAGTGCATTCCATAGTAGAATTCGAAGCACCGCATGTCAAGAGAATAATTCCGCAATGTAGTAGATGTCAAAAATACAACCACACAAAAAACTTCTGCAATAAACAACCGTGCTGTGTCAAATGCGCAGAACCTCATTACACTAAAGAATGTCCAAGGAAAACCAGAGACAGTAATGTTAAATGTGCTAACTGTGGTAAAAATCACCCCGCAAATTATAGAGGGTGTGAAGTTCACAAACAATTACAAAAACTTAAATTCCCTAACTTGAGACGACATAACGCGAGGACAAACCAAGATAGAACTACAACAATCAACTATGTGCAACCTGGAATAACATATGCACAAGCAACGCAAGCAGTTAACCAGCAAGCCTCCAACCAAACTACTACACAACATATTATACCAAATCAAACTAATAACCACACAGACATGTCAGAACTGAGAGACATGTTAAAAAAACTAATGGAACAAATGAGCACTATGCTCAACCTCCTAACCATGATTCTCAACCAGAAATGACTCAGTTACTAAAGCTAGTATTATGGAACGCCAATGGCTTAAGTCAACATGTAGAAGAATTAAAACTATTTATTAACACACAAAAAATGGACATAATGCTGATTACAGAAACTCATTTTACATCCAAAAACCACATTAATATTCCACGATTTACAACTTATACTGCAATAATAGTTAGTAATAAACTAAAGCACTACGAAATACAAAAACATGAATGCGACTATCTACAGGCCACCAGCATTGTTGTGGAAGATCAACTAGGCCCACTAACAGTATCAGCTATATACTGTCCGCCAAAGCACAATAACAAAACGGAACAGTTTGAAAATTTCTTTAAAACATTAGGAAATAGATTTATAGCAGGAGGAGATTTTAATTCTAAGCATACTACCTGGGGATCCAGAATTATTACCACAAAAGGCAGAGAACTTCTTAAAGCTATAAACGCGACCAATGCAAATTATCTCACCACAAGGGAACCAACTTACTGGCCTACCGACAACGCAAAAATACCTGATCTACTCGACTTCTATATTGTTAAAGGAATTAATGTTAAATTGGCAAAAGTAGAATCTTGTTACGATCTACCCTCTGACCACTCTAGCGTAACCTCGACATGGTAGGCACAAATAACAAACAGTACTAAACAACCATCACTATACAGTAACAAAACAGACTGGAGCATTTTCAAGACTAAACTAGATGAACTAATTGACGTAAACATCCCATTGAAAACAGAAAGTGACATCTACGCAGTAGTAGAAAATCTTCAGAAATCTATACAAGAAGCTGCTTGGTATGCTACCCCTGACTGCTACCAAACAGAATTTAAAGACCATTGCCCAACTGTAATAAAGGAAATGATTGCTAGAAACAGAAAAATAAAGGAGGAGTGGCGAAGAAAAAGAACACCTGAGAACAAGACAAAATTAAATAAAATCACCAAGGAAATTAAACTACAATTGCACAATATCAAAAATAATAAAATACAAGAATATCTCACAGATTTATCAGCAAACGCAGACAGTGAATATTCCCTTTGGAAGGCCACGAGAAAAATCAAACACCCATAACAACAAATACCACCAATACGGAACCAAGAGGGAAACTGGTGTAGAAATAATAAGGAAAAAGCCGGAGCATTTGCAAATCACCTCACTAATGTATTCCAGCCACATCCCATGGAAGATGGTGACACAGAGGAAGAAATAAATGACTTCCTGGAATCGCCCTATCAGATGGACTTACCTATACAAAAAATCACTACTAAAGAAGTTAGAAATATTATTCAGCATGAAATCGGTCCAAAAAAAGCTCCAGGGTATGACCTGATCAACGGGAAAGTACTGCAGCAATTGACATGCAAAGGTCTGAAAATGATAACGCAAGTATTTATTGCAATATTTAGGCTAGGTTACTACCCAGAACAATGGAAAGTTGCTCAAATTATTCTCATACCCAAGCCAGAGAAAAATAAAACTCATGTGACTTCATACAGACCAATAAGCCTGCTACCTGTTCTATCAAAAATCTTGGAAAAACTTCTCCTTAAACAATTATCTCCAGTTATAGAAGAAAGGAAACTAATTCCCCAACACCAATTTGGGTTCAGTACACAACACGGAACGATAGAACAGGTACATAGACGGGTAAAACACATCAGAAGTGATCTATAAAATAAAAGGTATTGTTCTGCTGCATTCCTGGACATTGGTCAGGCCTTCGACAAGGTATGGCATGCTGGTATGCTCTTTAAACTAAAGAAAAACCTTCCCCATCCTTTTAATCAAATCCTAAAAAGCTATATTTCCAACCGACATTTCCTAGTCAAGCAGGATAATGAATACACAAGCCTAAGACCATTCTAAGACCAATAAAAGCCGGAGTACCACAAGGAAGTGTCTTGGGACCCATATTGTACTTGCTCTACACTGCTGACCTACCCACAAGTAACAGAACAACGTGTGCAACTTTTGCTGATGGCACTGCTGTACTAGCCTCTCACCATGATCCAAATACAGCATCCAGAATCCTTCAGAAAGACCTTAATAATATACAAGGATGGCTTAAAACATGGAAGATAAAGGCGAATGAGAGTAAATCCATCCATGTAACCTTCACCATGAAAAGACAAACATGCCCATCTGTAACACTAAATGAAACGCAACTCCCACAAACCGATACTGTCAAGTACCTAGGAATCCATCTTGATAGGAGATTAACTTGACAAAAGCACATTTTTACAAAAAGAAAACAACTAGGAATAAAATTCCGAGAAATGTACTGGATCATCGGTCGTAAATCTCAACTATCTCTTGAAAACAAACTGCTGATATATAAATCTATATTAAAACCAGTGTCGACCTATGGTATCCAACTTTGGGAGACAGCCAGTCAAACTAACCTAGAAATACTGCAGAGATTCCAGAACAAAGTCCTTAGAACAATGCTGAATGCCCCTTGGTACGTGCCAAACTATGTGATAGAGCAAGACCTCAATGTGCCATCCATAAAAATAGTAATAAAAATAACAGAATATTACAAAAAATATTCCAAGAGACTAGAATCTCATCCAAACGAGTTAGCCAGCAACCTCACTGATGACCACAATGATGTACGACGCCTGAAGAGATTCAAAGTAGTGGACCTAGCAAGAAGATTCGAATAATCTGTGATAACTAAACTTTTTAACTTTTTAATTTAATTTATGTAAAGAGGGTGATCACTGTATCTCCCTCTATAGGTCAAATTTTCAATTTTTGTCAAAGAATTTACCTATTGTTCTTAGTTAAGGACAGATTGTAAATATTACAACATTAAAATAAAAAACTGTATATATATATATATATATATATATATATATATATATATATATATATATATATATTAATATTATGTGCTTTATGCTTTAATTACATAATCGTAAAGTTATCGGGGGCCGCTCGGGGAAATTTGGCCTAGGGCCGCAAGTACCCTAAATCCGGCACCAGTGGCGGCTCGTCAGAGGAGGCAAGGGAGGCTCAGCCTCCCCATAAATTTTTTACACACTCTATACTGTTTTGTTTATCATGAATCGCGAAAACAACAATTACTCTCGCTATTATACAACGTGTAAATTCCATATTATCACTAATTATCCATACGTACGGAGCATTAGCATTAGAACGCATGATCGCGTCTCAGTTTTATTACATATTATTGTAGGCAGGACCCTGGGTTATCCCGAGATGCACGAACGGAGCCGAGAAGCCCAGCTTTCTCCGTTGCTAATGCTCCGTGCAGCGCAGCAGGCGTTTAAGGAGACCCGGTCTCCTAAGCCCGGCCGCACATCAAAGAAACATGAAACGTAAATTACGTTTCATGGAAATAAACCACTGCTAAACAAATATATATCCGGCCATTTATGAGACTCTCCGAAAATAAAAATGTGTCATGAGCATGAATCACACTCGTTTCATTAGTAGGCGGACTTTGAGATTTTTTTAGGAGTGTTTTCTTTTCATGAAACATGTTTTTCGTTTCATGTTTCTTTGGTGTGCGGCTTGGCTAACAGTGGCATCTACGGCGCCATCACACGCTGCCCGGAGATATACCAAGGGAGGCAGTGTAGCTTCTCAGCTCCGTTGGGTGGTTGGGTGCGTCTCGGGACAACGAATTTTAGGGTCCTGACTAAAAATAATGAAAAATCTAAAAGTGCGAATTTTGTTATGAAATTTGGTATGTGGGGTTATAATAATATTTGGAACAACTTGCTCAAATAACTTTTTCCGATATCTCTAACTCAAAGCAAAATATCGGTAATTTATCGTGTTTTTGAATTCGCAGTAGGCCGCGTTTAGAATTAAAAAAATTCAGTTGAGTATCTTAAAAAATTTGAAGCTTCATTATGTACGGACTGCAAAACTTCAAATCTGTATTTATTTTGATATGCATAGGTATCTATTTACAAATAGATGGAATTGTTAACAAATAAACGACACAAACTTTGGTATTAAACTTTTACTATTAGACTAACTATTTTTAAAATGATGATATCATGAAATTATGAATTAGGATGATATTATGAAATGTAAATAAAAAATGGTCAAAAGATGGGGCCTTAAATTACATTTTTTGACGCATTTTTTTGCATTTTGCTAGTGCAAATTTGTCTAGATATTTTACAGTTAGGTATAGCCTCCCCTATTGTAAAAATCACGAGCCGCCACTGTCCGGCACTGACTAAAAGTAAACAAGCAGAGAGGAGTGAGAGCGATTGCATATGCGGACGATCTAGCCTTACTGGTCGAAGACGACATGAATAGGGGAATAATACAAAAAGTAAACGAAGCAATACAGAAGACCGCGGATTGGATAGAGAGAAATGATCTAAAGTTAGCAGTAGAGAAGACAGAAGCCATTATCTTGAGGGGACCAAGAAAGAGAGATGACATAATATTCGAATACAAAGGCTCCGTAATAAGACCCCAAAAGACGGTTAAGTACCTAGGAATTATTTTCGACGACAAGCTTAAATTCGGACAGCACGTACAAGAAGCATGTCGGAAGGCAGAAGAAAGGACCTCTGTACTAAATAAATTTATGCCAAATACAGGGGGTCCTGGATCCCAGAAGAGAATAGTAATGGCACAATCCATCTTATCCATAGTTTTATACGGAGCCCCAGTGTGGCACGAGGTCCTTCGAATGAAAAAGTATAAAGACGTGCTTCTTAGAACACAGAGGAAACCTCTGATCAGGGTGTGCAGCGCGTACAGAACCGTATCAACAATTGTCTTACAGGTGGTGGCTGGGTCTGTGCCGGTGTACATCCTGGCCAGAGAAAGAGTCCGAATGTACCAGAGGGGCAACGGGGCAATAGGTTCAGGTCCACAAGAAAGGAAAAGAAGTCTAGAGATGTGACAGAGGGAATGGGTAACCGAAGTCGAGAAGGCGGCCTGGACGAGATCCCTGATTCCAGATGTGGTGAGGTGGTGCAAGTGCCGGCATCGGCGCGTCAACTACTATTTCACACAATTTTTGACGGGACATGGATCATTCAGGAAATTTACTCATCGTAAAGGGAAAACCATGGACGATCTATGCCCTGAGTGTGGAGTAGTGGATGACGCGCAGCATGTCGTCTTCGTGTGCCCTGCATACCATTCGGGACGTACCGAGCTGCAGCTGGGACTGGGATCCCCTCTAGGCGAGCCTCACGAGCTAATTGATATAGCTATCAATAGCAACAGAGACTTCGACCTGATCATTGCTTTCGTCACGAAGACAATGAAGCACAAAAAGGAGAAAGAGAGGCGACTGCAAGCGGGATGACCGACTATTTATTTATTTTTTACGTTTTTTCTGTGTCGTAGAGGGCAGCCAGTTGGGGAGGATCGTTTACATCCAACCTACGCTGTCTGCCTTATTTTAACTAGCTTTATTTATTTTATCTTGTTTTATCTCTCTATGTACTTCTTCAATCATATTTATACAATATTTATCATTTTAAATAAATTTTATTACTCAAGTGTGTTGCGTGTTGTAAGCGGTAGTCAGCAGGGGGAGGACTTTTTACATCTGACCCATGCTGACCGCCTTTGTACTGTTTTGTTTACTTTCTGTATTGTCTTGTTTTTTAGTATGTTTTTGTTTTGTCTCAGGTAGTGGGGGAGGATCTTTACACCCAACCTCACTGACTGCTTCCTTTTAACTGTAGAATGAATGTTTATGGGTGTGAGTGCGAATTGATGAAAGCACGAATGCTTGGAGTTGCTCGTAACTGTCGACTGATATCCTTTTGCTAGTTCATGTTGGATAGGGGGCACTCCGGTCGCCCCACCCGCGCATGGGCTGCACCGGACGGTCGTCTTCAACGACCGGTCTTTGTGCGGGGTGTGTGCGGGAGGGGCCGACTGGGTGGCCATTTAATCTACGGAGTGCACGCAGAGGGTGCCCGGGTGGAGTTATGAGTAAGATCGACGGGTCAGACATGCTCGCCAAGAACGGTTCAAGACCTGTCGGCTGGAGGAAGAGGAGGTGAGTTTAGTCGGAAGGCGGTTCGGCACGGTGAAGCGTGACGGACCGAATCCGACACACCTGGGACACCTTCCCAGACGGTCTTTGAAGATTCTCACCTCCCAAAAAAAAGTTATAAAGAAATCAATCAGGTCTGGAATTTTGTTGGGATCAGTAGGTCAATACGTCGGTTTACCTATTGAAAGTGTTTCGCATTTTAATTGCTTAATTGCCTGCAAGAGTTCCTTTCCCTTGGTTGTGATTAACCTAGAACCCCAGATGGTGTGCTTGGCATTAAAATAACTACTAATAATAAATATTTTGCCATGTCTATTCAAAAATTCTAGATATTGATCTTTTTTGAGGTTATGTTTTGGTGGAGAGTAGACAGCGGTAACGATAAGCTCAAAAGATTTTGTTTTAACACTTACTGAAGTAGCTTTTCTTTTCTCCTGGAAGCCGTCCGTGTATGCACCCCGGTCGCACTGCGGCTTTTCAGCTTATTTTGCTTTCTTCCATTGGTTCTTATGACACCCACTCCAATACCCTTCACTAGCCTGTAAAGGTCCATTGGGTTAGTGCCATATACTGTCGGACTTGGTCTGCAGTCTGCATATATTGCTTGTATCTTGCGGTCCAGAGCCTCGCAATCGCACAATAAATGTCTGACTGTCTGGGTCTCTCTATTGCATAGTCTGCAACTGAGATCTCCGTTATATAGTCCTATCGTGTGTAGGTGTCCTTTTACTGGAAAGTGTCCAGTTAGGAAACCTGTAGTGATTTTGAGCTGATTCCTGTTAATTTTGAACAGTTCTTCAGCTCTTTTTGCGCATGTCTGAGGTATAAATCTCTTCGCATGCTTTTGCGTGGGAATTTCTTCCCAGTATTCTTTGTGCTGTATTCGTATCCAGCCTCTTAACCGGTCTTTGATTGTGTTTTTGGGCACTCCCAGTGGCGGTTCTGGACCGAAGTATCTTGTTGCTGATCCTCGTCTAGCAAGTTAGTCAGCTTTCTCATTACCAGCGATCCCTTGATATCCAGGCACCCAAATGAGTTTTACCTCATTATGTTCCGCCAGGGTGTCAAGTTCTTCGCGGCATTCCCATACAAGCCTTGAGGTTATCCTTGGGTTCTTTAAAGCCCTCAAGGCCGCTTGGCTGTCTGAACAGATATTGATTATTTTATTAGTATAAGTCCTCAATCTGTTTATCCGTGCACAGTGCAAGATTGCATATACCTCTGCCTGAAATACATAGGTATATTCTGCTAGTGGGATGGAACCGTTATAGTTCCTATCCTAACTATATACTCCTGATCCCGAACCATCTTCTGTCTTGGACCCATCTGTATTCCAGCGGTGCCGCCCAAAATCCCGACAGCCAAAATCCCGACAGCCAAAATCCCGACGGCCAAAACACCGACACGCCAGAATCCCGACAGGCCAAAATCCCGACATGTAACAATCCTCGCATAAGTAAAAATTTCGAGATCTTCCCATACCTCTCTGGAGTGTATTTCCACCTGAAAAGGTATTTCCATTTTATATTTGGGGATAGAATGGTCTGTTATCATCTCCCATATCGGATACCTGCATTTATCTTTGATGCTGCAGTGTTCTTTTCCCACTGCAATTTTGCTTTGATTTCCCTGCAGTCTATGTAACCCCATCCTTGCCTCGCTCTTCACTATGATGTGTAAGGGAGGAAGGTCTAGTAAGGCTTCCATTGCTGCAGTTGGTGTGCCTCTCATTGCACCTGTTATGCTGAGACAGACAAGCTTTTGCATCTTGCCTAACTTCTCTATAACATTTCTCTGTTGCACCTTTGGCCACCAGACCAATGCTGCTTATGTTATTGTGGGCTTTACCATCATGTTGTATATTCAATACATTATGTCCGGTTTAAGTCCCCATGTTCTGCCATGTGTGCGTCTGGTCACCATTAAAGCCTTGAGTCTATTATGACTCCGAGATATTTTACCTCTTATACAGAAATAAAAACTTCAAATTGTATTTTGGTATAAAATCGTTTATTTAAAAACTATCTAAAAGTCATCCACATGGATTGCAAAACGTTTTCGTTCTGATCAGACATCTTCAGTGCCTGGAATGAAGTATTTCCACGTTAGATTACGGCAAAAAGGTTAAAATTGTGACTGTTAATAAGAAAAGTATGTGGAGAATACTTAAATTCCGCAAAGTAGTTGTAACTAGCACACCAATGAAGGTGGTAACTTCATAATATATGGCTTACATTATAAATTTTAATAAAATATTGTGACTACTAGTCGATGTTAAGAGATTAAATTATGTATGTGACTAAAGAACAACATGCTTCCCTGCTCGAAAAAAAACTTGGTACTTGCCATTTCAATTAGCACAGACCAACTGATATAAAAGGAAATGGAATGACAAAGAGTGACATGACAAGACAAGGTAAAGTCCATTTTTGGTTACGAACTTCAAAAAGTGAAGTTTTAATTTTTGGATTTTAATTAAAATGTAAAGGTTGTTAATAACTGATTGGAAATATAATTAAAACTTATAAATAAATAGAACACCTATAAGACGTAAGTTTCACTTTATAATTTTTTATGAATAAGATTTTTCAACTTAGTCTTTTTATAGGATAGCTCTGATGATGGCATTAATATGCTGAAAGTACTTAGCTGATTTAATAAATTTATTTACACACTATCAGTATTTTGAAAACATACACCAGTTCCCGTTTAGATTTATAATTAAAACTGTTTAAAAATATGTTGAGAATCTATTGTAAAGTCTAAATTAGCAACTCTCTAATCCAGAAAAAAATTTTTGGTTTGTTGGAAATAAGAATGGTAAATCATGGTTAGAAGCGTGACGTCATCGATTGTAAAATGAAAAGGTGAAAGTTTAATTTAGTATAATAGAATGAGATATATACTATATGGTAAACAATAAATGACCTGAAGTGGAGAAATTGTATGGTAAATAAAGCAGATTTTAATTTTAAATGTTATAGATATATGTACTGTTGGTTGCCTAACATGATGAGGAATGTTTAAATTTAGCTGTATACTGTTGTAATGATGATTCTGTCTGTTAAAATTGGAAAGGAAATTGTGGAAAAATTAAAGTTAAAGTAACTACAAGAATACAGATCATGAGTAAATGACAATATTAAAAAAATAATTGTAAACAATGGAATTAATAAAATAGGCAATGAATTAGTAACGAAAAGGGAAATAAAATATGTGACAGCAAAATCTAATTACACTTTATGTTGTTTACGATGGAATAAAATAATTCAAGGAAAAATACCATGAAGGCTTCCAGCAGAAGTGGTTAATGTGTGGGTGAATAATGGAATGATAGCTAACTAATATAGGTTAAATTATGTGTTAGTGTCAATATGTAATGCAGAATCTAGAATGACTGGGTATCTGAGATAGCGAACTATGAGTTTGATGTGGTATATGGTAGGGGAGTGAACAAACTGAACCAAGTTTGATGTAATTTTAGTGCAAGTTTATAATCTTAAATGACAGAGATGTTAACCAGAATTAAGAATGATGTAAAAGAACTAATATGAAATTAAATTAAAATAGCTGAGTATTGTGGGTTGCCTGACGTTGCTGAGTATGTAGGTGGAAAAATAAAAAGGGCAACAGAGTGGTATAATGAAATTATATGTACACACCGTTCTTAGGCGTCAACGCCCTTCGGTAGGGATCTATGGAGGAGTATCACCAAGCCGGAAGCCCTTATCCCTTCCCGTACCGCTCCTCCATAGGCCGATCAGACGCCAGTTTATTCCAGACGCCAGTATGAAATTATAAACTTAAATATTCTAATCTGAAAAAACTGAACTGAATTTAAGCTAATGAATTTAGGTGTGCAATACCCTATTGTTAAGTATAGTCTAGAAAACTTTTTTGAAAGAGAAAAAGGTAACATGAAAATAATAAGAAAAGATAGTAAAGTGTGTAGCAGACCAAAGGAATTGACTGTAGTAGTTATTAAATGAGATGAATGAAGTGAAGGTGACATAACAGGCAACAAAACAAAGTGATTGTGTGGTAAGGAACATTCCAAAAAGAGACAAGTAAACCAGATCAAGATTTGAGGGCTATTATCAATAAGAAACTGAGAGTCTAAATAAATTAAGATAGAATTGGTGATATAAGATATGTAGGACCTGAAATGACAGAAACATGAGGCAAGACAAGAAAAACACACAACTAAAGGAATAGAAAATAAGTGTGAAAGAAGATTGGAAATAAAAGAAAAATGAAAGTAAGAAAATGTAAAGAAGAAGAAATGAAAAAAAGAAAAAGAAAAGAAAAGAAGGAAAAAGAAGAGAAGATAGAGGAAAAGAAAAAACAGAAAAGAAGAATCGAAACTATGGTAGGAATCGGATAAAGTAGGAGAAAAGAGTGAAGGTAAAGAGAAGGTGCAAGTCTAGATGTGTGTTAATGGGTGATTAGTAAGGAAATAGAAGAATGTTAGAAACTAGTGGGGTGTTGGGAAAGAGGGAACAAGGTGATGAATAGAAATAACGGAAAAGGAATATGGGAAAGTATAAGAAGGATTAAAGTTGGGTTAGGGGAATAGTTGTCGATGGATAGGAGTAAAAGGACGATTAAGAGTGGTTTGACGATGAACACAATTAGGGCTAGTCCTCATGTCTCTAGAAATCTCAAGGTCCTCATACAGATCCAACCGTAGAGTGTTCCTGTCTTGGATGTTGTGGATTAATTTAACACCATCAGGTGTTTTACCTCTCTCTCCACCTTTAGGGAAATCCCCATGAGATTCACAGGTCCTATTCCCTCTAACTTTCTTCTTCTGGCGAAGGCTACTATTTTGGATTTGTGAGGGCTTACGGACGATCCTACCTCACTTGTCCATTTTGATACTACGTTCAGGGCCTGTTGCATATTATCCCTGACCGTTGTATTGAACTTGCTCTGTGCCAGAATGACAAAATCATCTGCATAGCCCAGGGCATTATATTTTTTCCTGTTGAGCGCTCCAATCAGTCCGTCAATAACCAGATTCCTCACTAACGGAGATAATACACCTCCATGTGGGCATCCTCTGGCAACCCATGCTGGCATGGTCTCGCCCATCAGTGTTGAATATACCACGCGGCTTTTAAGCATGCATTCTATCCACCTTCAGCTTATTTCATCCATTCCTTTCAGACGGATGGCCTTTGTTATAGCATCGAATGAGGTGTTGTTGAAGGTCTCCTCTATGTCAATAAAGGCTCCCAACCTCTTAGTTTTCCAGATCATACTCCACCCTCTGTACTAGATGGTGCAGTGCTGTTTCTTTTGATACACCTGCCCTATATACATATTGGTCTTGTTCTATTGGTCTTGCAACATTTCATCCCTAATATGTCTATATATCAGTGTTTCCAATGTCTTTAGTACAAAGGACATCAGACTTATTGGTCTAAGGTACTTTGCAGTCATATGTCCACCCTTACCAGGCTTTGGTAATGCTACCCTTGTCGACCTCCAAGCAACTGGTACATGCCCCAGCGCAATACTTGCACGAAGTATTGTACACATTTGCTTGTACATTGCTTCTGTACCTTTTTGCAAAAGTACAGGATAAATCCCGTCCGTTCCCGGTGATTTATATGGTTTAAATGAACTTACTGCCCATTTTATTTTGTCTGGTGTCACCATCTCTTTTGCAGCTCTCCAGCTTCCCCCATTTCCATATTTCATGGTAACTGCTCCTTCCTGCTGTAGAACTTCTGGTGTCATCATTCTGGTTAATGACCCAGGGAAGTGAATATTGAAGAGTTCCCTCAACGTCTCTTCACTGGTCTTTGTGTAGTCGCCTGACTCCATCTGGAGCGTGGCGATATTTCTCTTAGGTTCTTTCGAGAGAACCTTTTGGAGTCTAGCCACTTGCTGTTCTATCTCCTCGCAGTGTTTCGTCCATGATTCTCTTTTGGCTTTCCTTGGAGCCTTATTATTAGACTTAGGCAAATATGCAAATTGCATATTTGCTATATAATGCATAAAAATATGCATATATAATGCATAATGCATAAAAAATGCAAAAATGTAAAATTTTGCATATTTTTATAAAAGTGAGCGTAAAGTGCATATAATTTGAAAATTTGGTATTAACTATATATTTTTATATTCAAATTTACAGATACCATGAAAATGCCAATATTTAATTCTGTTTTATAATCACTTATTATTCAAATTCTTGGTATAGTAACTAATAAAATACGGCGGCTTATAGTTTTGTCACGTTTTGTCCTGGAATTAAGGGTTTGTGTTTGCCAGTTTATGTCTCTAGGTAAAAATTTTTATTTTGACGGTCAGTTTCACTTGGTTTCACTTTTTCTGTAAAATTAGAGGTGTAAACAATGTGTATTTCTAATTGTGAATAATTATTGTGCTTTGAAAATGCCGAAAATAAGCAATGTTTCAACTTGGGTAAAACCTTACAAAGAGCTATCTATGGATATGGATAAAGTTTATTGCTCATGTTGTGGGAAACCGTAAGTACATACGTATTATTTTTTATTTTATTTTAAAAATTTACACGGTGGTACAAACAAAGATTTTAAAATTGGAGATTATATTTAAGAAAAGTACGGACATAAGGCTAGTTCGCAATAAATCGATCTATTTTTTCTTTTTTCAAGCATTTTTGAGAAGCCTTTAAACTCTGGCTTTATAGAAGAATCTTGAAAATACCTTAGACAACCCACACCACCAACGAAGATGTTCTGAGGAGAATAGGTACAGATAGGGAACTGCTGAAAATCATTAAAGTCAGAAAAGTTAGCTACCTGGGACACATAATGAGAAACGAAAAGTACCGCCTCGCGCAACTGATCATCCAGGGTAAGATTGAAGGAAAACGGCGTCCCGGTAGGCGCCAGATTTCATGACTTAGAAATATCAGAGACTGGACCGGCCTTGATTCAACATCTTTATTTAGAGCCGCATTGGACAGAGACAGATTTGCCAGTGTAGTCGCTAACTTCCACTAAAGGAGAAAGCACCACAAGAAGAAGAAGCATTTTTTAAATTCCTTGCGATAAAAATAGGATACATATTTAAAATTCAAATCATTCAATAGTCTACCGAAAGGTCGCTAACATTTTTTTTCTAACAATAGCTTAGTTTCCTTTAATTTTGCTAAAAACAAAACATATCATATATTGGACTTAATTAATTAGGTGCTTTTAATTTATTCTCACAGTATTTTTTCTTTAAATGTAAACAGAAAAGACCAAGAGCCTCTTGTAAATATTTGGGGGTTCTTCCTTCTTGCACAGTCATTTCTTGACATTTTCAAGATTACTACACCGATTTTTATTTGATTTAATTCAAATATTTTAATTTTTATGCAAAAACGGTTCATTTTTAGTTTATTTCTACAATCTTAGATTCTAAAAATGGGTACAACTATAGAATATTTATATTTTTTTTAGATTTCATCTGAAAAAAAAAATTCAATTAGATCAGCATGTCAGAACCGCGAAACATTTAGCTAAAAAATGTAAAAACCACATCCGGTGAAAAATAATATCAACCTTCAGTGTCCAAGTGCTTTGAGTCAAGTTCCAATAAACAAACCGAACAAGAAACTTTTAACGAAGACTTGTGTCGTGCATTAGTATCTTCTAATATACCGCTTTCAAAATTATCTAATGAAAACTTTAGTTGTTTTTTAAAAAAATATTGCAAATAAAACATTCCCACTGAACGAACTCTAAAGAGAAATAATGTCAATTTGTTATACTCCTCAGTTATCCACAACGTAAAAGCCGAAATAGGTAATAGTTACTTTTACATATGTTTGGACGAGACCAGTGACTCGTCAGGAAGATACATTGTGCACTTATTGATTGGTGTACTTAGCGATGAAACCTTTCCAAAATCGTATTTAATTTCCTGTAAGCAAGTGGAAAAAACTAACGCTTTAACAATATCACAGTTTCTACAAGAAGCATTAGCAAACTTTTTTCTTCCTGCTGCTGTGACTAATGATAAATTATTGCTTATTTTATATGATGCCGCATCATAACATGGTGAAAGCAGAACAAAATTTAAAAATATTTTATCCAAACTTAATACATGTCACTTGTTTAGCGCATGGAACAAACAGAGTTGCGGAGGAAGTAAGAAAGAAATTTCCACTAGTTAACAGTTTAATAGCGAGCGTCAAAACAGGTATTCCTGAAATCACCGGTAAGAATACAATGGTACAGAGATATGCTTCCTGCTGTTCCACTGCTACCGCAACCCATTTTAACACGTTGGGGAACATGGTTGGAAGCAGTTAATTTTTATGCTGATCATTTTGTTGATTTAAAAAAAATAATTAACCTTTTAACGGATGTTAGTTGCCAATCTTTATTGGAAGCTAAGCAAGCCTTCCAAAATAATATCCTCCAACAGCAACTGTCATTCATAAAATCAAATTATAGTTTTGTCCAGAAAACTATAATTCAATTAGAATACTCCAAATTATCATTGTTAGAGAGTAAAGTTTTAATAAAAAAATTTGAGTCACTGTGTCAAAACGTTAAAGGTACTACATATTGGAAAGGAAATTTTTCAAAAATTTAACGTAACCATGGAAAAAAAATAGTGGTTACCAGGTTCTTTCTGAAGTGGTTCAAGTACTAGCAGGGACATTTTCCGAACCACTTAATTTAGAACCATCTATTATAGTAAATTTGAAAAATGCCCCAGTTACATCAGTTGATGTCGAAAGAAGTTTTTCTATTTACAAATATATGTATTCAGACAGAAGCCATAAGTTTTTATTAGAAAATTTTGAACATCATTTGATAATCTATTGTTACCACAATTCAAAATAATATTTATATGCTAAAATAATTGTATGCGTTATGTATTTATAATATTGTAAGTATTTTTGTAAATAAAAAAATATTGTAAATATTTTTTATTACATGCATATTTTTTAGATAAATATGCATATTTTGCATAAAATACTGCATATTTTTGCATAAAATATTGCATATTTATGCGCATATTTCATACTTTTTATTTGCATATTTGCCTAAGTCTACTTACTATATTCAGTCAGAGCTTTGCGATACGCGCTCCACTCGCCTGATCTTTTTACAGAATTTAATTCTTTTCTCGCATCTCTCCTTCTTTTAGCAAGATCATTGTTCCACCAGGGAACTTTCCTGTTGGAGCTCCTTGCTGTTCTTCTTCTTTAAGTACCGTGCCCAAATTTTTAGGCGTGGGTAGCTTCCATAACAATTTGCCGATATCGTTCTCGATCTTGTGCGATTGATCTGCTGATAAGCCAGTCCATTGACGAAGGTTTCAGAGCCATGAATATTTCTTTCGACATATTCCTCTTTTTCCGTCGATCTTTCCATTGAGTATTAACTGCAGCATCCTGTATCTGCTACCTCTCATTATATGCCCCAGATATTCAAGTTTTCTCTTTTTTATCATCTTCATTAAGTCACCTTCGCCTTGACCTACTCTGTTTAAGACTTCTCTGTTTGAAATGCGTTGAACCCAAGATATTCTGAGAATTCTACGATACGACCACATCTCAAAGGCTTCTAATTTGTTCATCATGTTAACCTTCATGATCCAGGTTTCACATCCATATAGTAATACAGGATACACATAACATTTTAGGAACTTGATTCTTAGTTGTAAATTCAGCTGAGAGTTGCTCAGAATAGATCTAAGTTTCATAAATGCTCCTCTTGCAATTTCTATACGAGTTTTAATTTCTTCATCCGGATTTACGGGACAGTTATCCTTGCTGGGACATCCTTGCTGTTACGGGACAGTTATCTTTATATGCTTCTATGACAGTATCCTGAAATTGTTCAGTAGCCATATCTAGCTCTATTGTGTTCCTTATCCTCTTTATATCCCCATGAAAACTATATGTCAGGTCTTCTTGATACGCTTCCCAATCAGTTTTCCTGGGGTTTCGATAAGTCTCTGTTTCGTGCTCATAGCCCGTTATTTCAAAGTTTATGTGTCTGTGGTCTGAGAAACTCGCCTCATCAGACACATGCCAGTTCCTACCGATGCTGCTTGCAAATGCAGTCGCCATCGTTATATCGATAACCTCCTTCCTATTTGCAGTTACAAAGGTAGGTTTGTGGCCCACATTTAGTACGTCTAAATTATATTCCCTAATAAACTGTAGTAAGTGCTCACCTCTTTCGTTGTTTTCGGTGCTCCCCCAGCTGATATGATGCGAGTTGGAGTCACAACCGATGATTATCTGTGATCCTTTGCCTCTGCAACCTCTCATCAGCTCCTCCAATTCCCTTGGTGGTGGTGGGTTAGGATCATCATAGGGCAGGTAGGCTGATCCGAGTAGTATCTCCTTCATTCTACCTCCCTCTTTAACTTCTAGTTTTACTGCTGTTAGATTCCTGGAACAGAAATTAGTTAACGGCAGTACTTTGATGTTGCTTTTAGCTATTATACAGGTTCTTGGTATTTTAGCGGATCTACTGTAAATCAGTTCTCCGCTTATCCCCGAGAGACCTTTTATTTTACCCTGGTTTACCCAGGGTTCTTGGAGGAGAGCAACATCAAACCTTTCCATCGCCACAGCAAGTTCTGCCGAAGCTGCCTTACTGTGCTGAAGGTTGGCCTGGATCACTCTCACCTTTGCCATCTCCACATGTCTCCCTTACGATCTTGAATGCCACCCCTCCCATCCTATAAAAGTCCTTGAGTTGGGTCTACTTCAAAGCCCCAAGGGGCTTCGGATTTTGCTCGAGTACGCAAGGATTTCTCCCTGCCCCTCGACTTTCTGGCTTTTCAGTGTCCAGTGTCTCAAGCTACTGAAGTAGCTTGAAACATTTCTGTTTTGTAGCATAATTCTTGATGATGTCTAATAATTTCTTTTATTATGATAGAACTACCACCTCTGGTTGTATTATCCGGATGTAAGGTATGGTATACTTTAAATCCTTTAAAATTAATGTAGGATTCATTTGTAAAGTGTGTTTCAGAAATGAGACAAATGTCATTTTTTTCAATGTCTAGGACAATCTGCAATTCTTGACAAGGTGACAATTTTATTTTATTTTTCAGAAATACACACACCCAAACTTATATGGAATCACCATGTATTTCAAAGTAATATTTATTTCTTTTAAAAAAACTTGTTATTGTTGCGAAGATTAAAGGATTTTATTAAAAATAAACAAATATAAAAGACAATCGGATAGTACAGCCCGGTACGGTATAGATTATTTGCTTGAGTTGTAAGTTGAACGAAAATAAATAAACTAACTTTTGCGTCCAAAAACGAAAGTATGCCTCATGTGGGATTATACAACTTACAACGAGGAAAGATTATTGGTCTTGTGGAGAAAGTAATGTTCTCAGATGGACATAGCTGCAGAGCTAGGCGTAATACAGGGCGTTCTGTCCAAAACATATGCTAGGTAACAGGAACTAGAAAAGCTCAAAAATAAAGCAAGGGAAAGTAGCTAAAGGTAACAACGGCTCTCCACGATCGTTTAATTGTCCAATCAGATGGAAGACACCCAACCATTTCTCACCTGCAGTTCCAAAGGCAACTTTTGGAAACTACAGGTGTAACTGTTTCAGTTGAAACGATAAGAAGAAGAGTTCGTACCAAGAAGTATACAGCAGGAGACAGTTATGGGTTCCCGAGTTATCCAGGCAGCACAAGATTGATCGCCTAAATTAGTGTCTTCACCACCAAAACTGGAACATTGGGAATTGACAAAATGTGCTATTTTCAAAAACAGTCAGGATTTAATGTAATCTGATGGAAAATCAGATGACCCACGAAATCGTGTACTTAGAGGTCAAAGAAGACAAGCAAGAACGAAAACTGTCAGATCTGCTCACAAATATACAAGGGGGAGTGTAATGTTCTGGAGAGGAATTGTGATCCGTAAAAGAACTCCTTTAATTTTCATCCAATCAACTTAAACTGCTCACAGGTATGTTGATAACCTGTATTCAGGCTCTGGAAAGGTGAAACAGGAGAAAGTTTAATTTTATTGCATGATAATGGACCTCTACATACCATTAGAGTGACTACAGACATCATTGAAGCAGAAGGTATCCCTTGTTTGGAGTAGCCTGCTTGCTCACCCGAGCTTAATCCTATAGAGTATTTGTGGGATATGCTTAAAAGAAAAATTAGCGCTCGCCGGGATAATCCTCAAAATACCGCACGGCTAGTACAAGCTGCTTTTAAAGGATGGAGCAACCTGCCACAACAAAATGTTGATAATTTGATTAGTAGCGTGCTCACGCAAACTGAAGCTTGCATAAGGACTAGAGGTGATGACACTGACTACCACAAAATACAAAAAAATAAATAAAAACAAGTTAAACATTATTCATTTTACATTGAAATTTTGTATGCTATTGACTTTAAAACAACTACTTTCAATTTGTTTGTTAAATACTTTATTGTTTTATTTAATTGTTATGTATTTGTTATTAAATTGCTTTAAAATAAATATTGTTTGACTTCCTGTCTTCGTTTTTTTAAATTCGCACGGAATAGTAAGAAATATCAGATGATTCCATATAATTTTGGGTGTGTGTATGCCTCGAACTTAGAAAAGACAAACAAACAGAACTTTTAACTCTGAGAAGCTGAAACGAGCTGTTATAGTGCAGCCGATATGTGAAACAATTGTGCGTTTAATGATAGAAGTATATAATTTGGACCACATATACTACACATATAAAGCTTTAAATTTAGATATGAGGCCATCTCAGATTTTGCCTTTTACAAAAATGGCAGGCATTCAAAATGGCGACTATACATATGTGACTAATAGTATGATAACTTTTGAACGAGGCGTCAGATTTCAACCAAATTTGGTATATAGGTTCTTTTTTTGATGTATAAGATCGAGGTCTTGAACCGGAAGAATTGGTTTACCAGAAATTGTGTTTTTCCAGGTTTTTATGTAAAAATATGTTGTTTTTTTTTCATTTTTTCACCCTGTATGTATGTTAATACCGCCATTGAAAAGAGCGTAAAAATATGTTTTAGGAAATATTTTGAACTTTTTAGTTATGTTAATTACCATTTAATAAATACATAACGTATCTTCACATGTACCTATGTGCGGCAGATTCGTGCAAATATTATAAGAATTATTGTGTATTTAACGGTAGAAGCATATAATCTAAACCACATATACTACACATAATATAAAGGTTCAAATTTAGATATGAGGCCATCTCAGTTTTTGTTCCTTTTACAAAAGTCGCGGGAATTCAAAATGGCGACTATACATATGTGACTAATAGCACGATAACTTTTGAACGAGACGTCAGATTTCAACCAAATTTGGTATATGGGTTCATTTTTTGATGAATAAGATCGAGGTCTTGAACCGGAAGAATCAGTTTACCAGAAGTTGTGTTTTTACTGTTTTTTGATGTAAAAAATATGTTGTTCCTTTTTCAATTCTTTCACCCTGTATATATAAATTTTTCAAAAAGGTAATACCGCCATTGAAAAGAGTGTAAACATATTTTTAGGAAATATTTTGAACTTTTTAGTTATGTTAATTGCCATTTAATAAATGCATAACGTATGTTCACATGTACCTAGGGCGGCAGATTCATTTTGAATGCCCGCCATTTTTGTAAAAGACAAAATCTGAGATGGCCTCATATCTAAATTTAAATCTTTGTATGTGTAGTATGTGTGGTCTAAATTATACGCGTCTACCATTAAATGCACAATATTTCTTATATTATTATTTGCACGAATCTACAGCACATAGGTACCTACATGTGAAGATACGTTATGCATTTATTAAATGGTAATTAATATAACTAGAGTTCAAATTATTTCCTAAAAAATATTTTTACGCTCTTTTCAACACCAGTATTACCTTTTTGAAAAATTAATATATACAGGGTGAAAGATATGAAAAAATAAACAACATATTTTTACAAAAAAAAATCAGGAAAAACACAACTTCTGGTAAACCGATTCTTCCGGTTTAAGAGCTCGATTTTATACATCAAAAAAGACTATATACCAAATTTGGTTAAAATCTGACTTTTGGTTCAAAAGTTATCGTGCTATTAGTCAAATATTTATGTATAGTCGCCATTTTGAATGGCCGACATTTTTGTAAAAGGCAAAATCTGAGATGGCCTCATAGCTAAATTTGAACCTTTGTATGTGTAGTATATGTGGTCCAAATTATATGCTTCTACCATTAAATGCACAATAATTCTTATAATATTTGCACGAATCTGCCGCACATAGGTACATGTGAAGATAAGTTATGCATTTATTACATGGTAATTAACATAACTGAAAAGTTCAAAATATTTCCTAAAAAATATTTTTACGCTCCTTTCAATGCCGGTATTACCTTTTTGAAAAATTAATATATACAGGATGAAAGAATTGAAAAAAAAAACAACATATTTTTACATAAAAAATCAGGAAAAACACAACTGATTCTTCCGGTTCAAGAGCTCGATCTAATACATCAGAAAAAGAACCAGTATACCAAATTTGGTTGAAGTCGAACTTTTCGTTTAAAAGATATCGTGCTATTAGTCACATATTTATCGTCGCCATTTTGAATGCCCGCCATTTTTGTAAAAGGTAAAATCTGAGATGGCCTCGTATTTAATTTTGAACCTTAATATGTGTAGTATATGTGGTCCAAATTGTATGCTTCTATCATTAAATGCACTGCGGTGCAAAAAAATCGATCCACTAAAAATTTGGTCATTTTTGATGTTTCGAATTTCCTAAACCTGTTGTCCCATTTAAGTGATAATTACCACGGTATACGCTCTGAGCTTCGCTGGTGTCGCTCCTAGCGGTTACTAATTCAACTTTTACTGGTAATTTTTAAATTTATTATTTAATTGTTATCGCTTAATATTTACAACGCAAAAAAGTAATTAAATTGTAATCGATTTTTTTAAGATTTTTCTAATCATTTTGACGTTCTATTGATAAAATATCAATTTCTTACTTCGGATACTTTGACAATAATCGTGTAGATGGCGCTAAGATTATAATAGATTATTTATAATTAGATATTACGGAACATTAAAAAAACTTAAATTCAGTATTTAAAACGTAAGTATATTTAAGGTAAAAATATATACCACAGCTTTGACCAACTAATATTGTTTATAATTCTTCTTCTTCTTCTTCCTTTATTGGGTTATATCCCTCGGGATAATTCGCCCAGCTTACACCAGGGAAATACTCTTGTCTTGCTCTGGGCAGTCGAATATTTCCAAATATATATGTTAAAGCCTCAATTTTTTTTTTTTTAATATATATTAGCAGGAACATCTTCGTATAGGGCCAGACAGTCCCTACAGGAAAGGCAATATTATACCATAAGAGTTAAGGCTTTTATCATTTGGAGGTCCAATATCTTTTTATATCTTTATCTTCTTAATTTTTTTAATTCAAATTTGGGAATTGATTAATTTATAAATTAAGTTTGGCTAAGTTAAGGAATTTAAGGATCAGGTTAATCCTACGTGGATTAAGGTTGGACATAAGTAGGCAAATTTCAATGGGAGTAGGGATATTTGTCTTGGCTAATTCTTTATATAGGTCAAAATTGGGTGACATATTTATAGGGCACTCAAAAATCAGGTGATTTAAGGACCCAACTCGGCCACAGTCACAATATGGGTCATCTTTTACTCCTATCCTGAATAGGTGAACTGGAGTAGCACAATGACCTGTCCTCATTCTAATAATGGTGGTTATATGTCTTCTGTCTTGGTATGCAAAATTGTGGTACCAGGGGAGTTTATCTATCTGACCTACAATTTTAGAGTAAAATGAATTATTTCGATTTTTCCCCTGCCATTCTTGCTTCCACCGATTCCAGATGGAATGCTTGATGACTGGTAGAAAGTTGGAATAGTGAAGAGTGATACCAGCAGCTACATTTAAGGTTCTACCTATATTAGCTAGTTTATCAGCCACCATGTTCCCTTTAATATTCGAGTGTCCTGGAATCCATGCCAGACTAATATTAACGTTATTTTCTTTCGCTTCAATGATGCCTCTCTTGGTCATGAACGATGAATGTTCTGTTTCCATAGAATAGGTTGATCTGCCTATTTTCTGTAAGGCACTTTTAGAGTCCGAGCAGATGATTGCTTGTTTAATCCCATTTTTCAAAATAATTTGGAGGGCATGATTAATTGCGACAATCTCAGCCGTACATATTTGGGTATACTTAGGTAGTTTACTGGTATAAGAATAGTTGATCTCTCGGCTAAAGACACCAAAGCCTGCTGATCCTTCATCATCAACCGAGCCGTCCGTGAAGAATTTGGTGTGACTAGGTTTATTTAGAATTATTTTTTGGAGTTGAACTGAGGCAAGTTCATCTGAACGATTAGATTGGATATTTATGATTGGAATTGTTGATAATTGATGGTCTAGTTCAAAGTTATGGCATGGGTATAAGTCACTTAAATATAAGTTGGGATAAGTACTTTTAAATTTGTTTTTTAAAAGCACTAGAAATGGAATACTTCTGTTTTTCCAATGATTTTGGTTCCTTTGAATTGCCAAGTCTAACAGGTCGAGAGCGGAAATAATTGGGTTGCCAATTAACATTAAATTTTTTAATATAAATTTAGAGCTAAGCCATTCCCATCTAGATTTAAGCGAGATCTGACCACTTTCACTTAAGAGAGCATGAATTGGGGTAGATTTCATGCATCCAGTTATAATTCGGATACTTTTGTATTTTAGTTTCTCCAATCTTTTAATTAAGGAAGTTGGACAATCGAAAATTACCTGGCAGCCAAAGTCCAGATGGCTCTGAATCAGACCATTGTGTACAATTTGTAAGGTTTTTGGATCACTTCCCCAATAAGTCCCACAAAGAGCTCTCATCACATTCAGGCCACGATTTACTTTTAGTTCTATTGAGTTTACATATGAATTCCACTTTAAGTTTTTTTGAATATTTACCCCCAGGTATTTGACTGAATCCACCCAACCAATATTCTGGTTACAAAATATTACGTTAGGGGGAGAGATTTTCGTGTTTCCTTTTGTAAATAATATTGCAGAAGATTTGTTCTTAGACAGATTTAAATTGTGGTCTAGCAACCATGATTCCATCTGGATCAATAATTTATTTACATTAATTACCAATTCATTAATATCACTCCCTCTAATCAGAAGAACCAAATCGTCTGCATACTGAATTAGTTTGCATGAAGAGGGGATTAAATTATACAGGGAAAGACAATATAGGTTGAAGAGGATAGGGCTTAATGGGGAACCTTGGGGTAGTCCCAGACTTGATTTTCTTGGGCCATGGGTTTGTCCCAGTTTGTCTTTGACAAATAGCTCTCTATCATTTAGAAGGCAGAAAATCAAATTAGCCAGTTGGGTTGGAATGTTATACTTTAATAATTTGGAATACAAGAGTGATATATTGACATTATCATAAGCAGAAGAGATATCTAGAAATATGCCAACAGTGTATTGATTTTGAGCGAAGCCTATTTGAATTGTTGAGGTGAGGTATGTAAGGCATTCCGTACAACCTCTACCCCTTCTAAATCCTAGTTGTAGTGGATTAAAAATCTTATTATGTTCCACAATCCACTCTATTCTATTCTTTATAAGAGTTTCGAGCATTTTGCCTACACATGAAGAAAGAGCTATTGGTCTAAAGTTTAACGGATTATTACAATCTTTATCTTTTTTGATTATAGGTAAAATTACTGATTGTTTCCACTGAACAGGAACTATACCCGTTCTAAGACTTTCATTGAAAAGTTGAATTAATAACAAAGATCCAACAACGGGAAGATTTTTTAACATTGAGTAGGAAATCTGATCCAAACCAGGAGCCGAGTCAGATTTAATTGAGAGGGAGTTCTGATACTCGTCGAGAGCAAATGGCGGTTCTAGGGCTTGAGGAGATCTAACCAATACTTTATTGACAGCGGAAAGGGGGGTTAAGCAACATAGAATTTCGTGGGATATAGGAGTAGAGGGCAATTGTGTATATATTAAAGGTTTCGAAGCCGATACCTTATTAATTTTCTCCCACACAACTTTTAGAGGAGTGTTTCTATTTAATTTACTGCAAAATAGTCTGAAACTATTTTTACGTTTTGATTTTAGGAATTTTCTTGATTTGGCTATATTCTTTTTAGCCTCGATATAGTTTTCCATTGAGGGGATATTTTTAAATTTTTTTAAGGCAGACACTCTCGCAGAGACGACTTCAGCACATGAGTCATCCCACCATGGAATGTGGTATTTGGAATTATTAGGAGGGTGAAGCCAAGGTATTGTTTCATCAGCTACCGATGATATGGAGTTAGTAAAAAATTCGTAATCTTCCCTGGGAGAAGCTAAGAAAATGCTGTTTAAATTGTTATGATAAGTAGACCAATCAGCTTTCTTTAGATTTCTTCTTTTACATGAATGCGGGGGAGATTGAGGACATACACCTATCTGACATATTATGGGGAAGTGGTCACTAGTTCCAGTATCTGAAATAGTGGACCACTTGCCCACACTGGCTGCCACATCGACTGATGCCATTGTTAGATCTACTACCGACTTACTGCCTCCTGGGGCCACCAGTCTAGTTGGGGACCCATCATTGAGAAATACTAGCTCAAGTTCCTCCAAAGAATCAAAAATAATCCTACCATTGTGACTGTCTCTAGAACTACCCCATGCCTTATGATTACAATTTAGATCACCCATGATTAAAAATGGCTTATTAAGTAATTTAACAAGGGAAAACCAGTTGGATTTGGAGATAGAGTTGTCTTGTGGACAGTATATATTAAGAATATTCAAATTAAAGTTAGGGAGAAATGTGAGTTGGAATTGGACATCATGATTGAAGCCTGGATTGGCAATTTGAATTTCCCTATAATCAATATTATTTTTGATAAGAGTAATTAATCCGCCATAGCCATCCTCTCGATCTTTTCTGATTATTTGATACCCTCTACATCTTATAACATGTTGGTTTGAGAGCCAAGATTCGCTAATAAGGATTATATCTGGGTTAAAGTTTTTTATAAGGATTTTTAGATTGTCAGAATTAGTGTTATACGAACGTATATTCCACTGAATAATAGTTATCGGAGTGTTAGGATTCATTATAAAGAGTATGTTTGCTAGACCAAGGAGTCAAAAGATCTCGAATCCTCAGGCTCGAGATCCTCTATTCCCCTCCGACCCTGGTTTACATTTGTATTGAAAGGTGATACACTTTTGTTTATGCTAGTCTTTAGATCTGCCATATTGTAAGGAATGGAGTATGATTTTGAGTTTATTAAGTCCCCAATGAAGGTCATGACGAGCTCCCTGTGAGATTGGTTCAGCATAGACATGGCCTGATTGAAATCCAAATGAAGTTGGGATAAAGATTGTGAGTTAGTGATTTGAGAATCAGAGTGAGCAGGATTGAATTTTGAAGTCGAAGGCTCATTTATTCTTCTACCTGATGGATTAATAAGTAGTCTTTGGTGGGAGATTTTATCATAACCTGTATTTTCTTGTATTGAAGGTCTTCTTCTTTTTGGTGGAGATTGAGTGACTTGACTAAAAGGTTTTGAATATTGAGCTGAGGCTGCAGACCTCCTCTCCTGTGGTAAGATGCCATTAGAATTATTCTGATCGCTATGTAAGGGGGGGAAATCGTTTATGTTTAAAGATGAAATATTATGGATCCTAGGAACCTGCTGACTTGCCTCATAGAAAGATAGATTAGAAAAGGACATTAGATCCTTAATATCTTTTTGTCTGACTCTCTCTCTACAATTACGACTATTTGATTCATGGTCAGAAGATTTGCAGAAAATGCAATATTTTGTACACGTATTAGATGAAGAATCCTCATGAGAAGTTCCGCATCTAGCACATTTCTTTTTTCCTCTACATTGGTTCGTAGAATGGCCATAAAGTAAGCAATTTCCACATTGAAGAACAGGGCTGATGAATGGTGTGACCCTCATTGGTAGTTGATATATGGAAATTTCTTTAGGAATAGTTTTTCCTGAAAAAGTTATGCTAATAGTTCCCGTGGAGACAAATTCAACCTTTGAATCCACTTGTACTCTCCGGTTCATTCGCTTTACACTTAATATCTTACATAAAGCCAAGTTGGTTTCTGATGCCTCCTTTATTTCTTCCTCTGTGAATCTTTTATTAACTCCCCTTACTATACCCCTACAAGAAATCTGATGAAATGGAATGAACACGTCATACCCTAGGGCTTCCCAATCTTTCCTCACAACGAAATCGTTGGCTGCTTTTCTAGTGGCAAATAATACCCCTATCCTGTTTTTACCTTTTCTACTGATTTTCGTGATGTCTTTAATTTTTAAAACAGAAATAGATTTAGCTATACTTAACACGTGGTAATCTCCAATATTTTTATCCTGACCCTGGACAAATACTTCATAAGGACCTATGTCGGTCTCCGAAAATAGTATTTGTTTTTTTCCTTTAAGACTTTTCTGAATAATTGGAGGTTGAGATTGACATTCATGTTGGTTGATTTTATTAGGAGGGTCAGGTGGTGGAGGAGGATCGGGAGGAACGTCTTCCTCCATCTTATGCGGCAGATTGACGAATTTAAAATCTATGCCAGTCGATGCAAATTAGAAATTAACAGGGAAATATAGATAGTTTTGGCCCTTACCCTTTGGATGAGTCGTCCGTTCACCTCGAACGATAATCACAGATTTGTCTATTTTAAGTTTTCTTCCAAAAAATCAAATGTCAAACACAACAAAATTCACAACAGATATTCACTGCGAAAAGAAGCCGAGGCTGTTCATCCCAGCGGACCTCGACTTCTTATCAACGATAAATAAAAAATTAACAAGAATTAACAACTGTTTTCACACTAAATTAGGTTTGATGAGGTTTTTTTAGCAAAAATTAAAAACTGTCCCATAAGCGTCCTTACTGCAACAAAAAACGATTCAAATCCAGACCTGTTTGAAAAAACAATCATTGTTTATAATTGATGTTTTTAATTTTAATTTTAAATTAATCACTTTGACATTTATGTCAAATTTCCGGTAAACGTTTACAAACTTGTCACTACTGGCGTTCGCGAATTTGTAAATATCCCCTCTACGTACGAGCTCACAGCGTATACGCTCTGAGCTTCGCTGGTGTCGCTCCTAGCGGACTACTAATTCAACTTTCACCGGTAATTTTTAAATTTTTTATTTAATTGTTATCGCTTAATATTTACAACGCAAAAAAGTAATTAAATTGTAATCGATTTTTTTAAGATTTTGCTAATCATTTTGACGTTCTATTGATAAAATATGAATTTCTTACTTCGGATACTTTCACAATTATCGTGTAGATGGCGCTAGGATTAATAGAATAATTTAAAATTACATATTACGGAACATTAAAAAAACTTAAATTCAGTATTTAAAACGTAAGTATTATTAAGGTAAAAATATATACCACAGCTTTGACAAACTAATATATTTTATAATTAATGTTTTTAATTTTAATTTTAAATTAATCAGTTTGACATTTATGTCAGATTTCCGGTAAAGGTTTACAGACTTGTCACTACTGGCGCTCGCGAATTTGTAAATATCCCCTCTACGTACGAGCTCACAGCGTATAGCCTTATTCATTGACAATATCGCTGTAATAATATTGTTGCTAGACAGTCAAACTGTCATTGTATACTGGGTGGACGAATCAAACTTGTTTTTTTCTCAAAGTTCGCATCACCCTGTGGATTATTCTAGCATTTATAAAATACTGAAATTAAAACCCAACTATAGCCTCAGGTTTTCTTAACATTTTGTCTTTCGATTCATTCGCTTATATTGGATAATAAAAAAGTTAGGTACTTTAACAACTGGCCATGTTCGTCATCAGTACTGGGTGTTTTTAAATAAGTGCGACAAACTTTAAGGGGTAATTTTACATGAGAAAATAATGACAATTTGCTTTATAATCATATGTCCGCAAACGCTTCGTTTCCGAGATACGGGATGTTCAATTTTTTTTTACAAACTGACGATTTATTTATTGCTTTAAAACCAGTTGAGATCTGCAAATCAAATTTGGTGGGTCTTAAGACGTAGTTATTGCACATTTTTTGACATACAATTAAGAATTTAATATTCACCATTGGCGCGCAAACGGGTATTATGACCGATAATATTACCCGTACGCACGCCAATGGTGAATATACAATTTTTAATTGTATGTTAAAAAATGTGCAATAACTACGTCTTAAAACCCACCAAATTTGATTTGGATATCTTAACTGGTTTTAAAGCAATAAATAAATCGTCAGTTTGTAAAGAAAAATTGAACACCCCTTATCTCTTATCTCGGAAACGAAGCGTTTGCGGGCATATGCTTATAAAGCAAATTGTCAATATTTTCTCATGTAAAATTACCCCTTAAAATTGCTCGCACTTATTTAGAAAACACCATGTACTGATGACGAACATGGCCAGTTGTTAAAGTACCTAACTTTTTTATTATCCAACATAAGCGAATGAATCGAAAGACAAAATGTTAAGAAAACCTGAGGCTATAGTTGGGTTTTATGTTGATGCGAACTTTGAGAAAAAAGTACAGTTTGATTCGTACACCCGGTATACAATGAAAGTTTGACTGTCTAGCAACAATATTATTACAGCGATATTGTCAATGAATAAGGCTATAACGTGGTAAAAAATCGCTTAAATCGGACAACAGGTTTAGGAAATTCGAAACATCAAAAATGACCAAATTTTTAGTGGATCGATTTTTTTGCACCGCAGTGTATTTGCACGAATCTGCCGCACTATTATGGAAGTCCTTGCTCGAAACTTAAGTTTATGTAAAACTGGCCAAAAATACGGTGTTACAAAATCAGTTATTGGAAACTATGTTAATGCAGCCAAGCAGAAAGAAATTGAGAATACAAATTTCTATCCGAAATATGTAACCACGCAGGTCTTCTCAAAAGAGATGGAAACTCTGTTAACAGCATACCTATCTTATCAAATGTTCGAATATGGCTTGACACCGAAGGCGACGAGAAGGTTAGCGTTTAAGTGTGCTACTAAAAACAATATTACCCATCCGAAGTCATGGCTCTGAAAGACCCCTGAGCAGAAGTACTCCTTGTTGGCATTCCTTATAATACAATTGAAAAAAACAAAAAAATAATAATAAATAAAAAAAAGAAAAAAAAAAGAAAGCAAAAAAAGAAAGAAAAAAATATATATAAATAATAAAAAAAAAGAAAATAATAATAAAAAAAACATACAATAAAGAATAATATTGAATAATACTAGAATATATATTTATGATATAGATATATGTATATAAATGTGTAATACTGTATGATTGTAGCTAAAGATTAAATTATCCATTTATTGTTATAGAATCTAGGTATATCTTTAAAATACAAAATCTTATTTTAATAGTAATATGTGAGGTAAATATCTGTAGAGCAAAAATAAGTTCGGCTAATGGATTAAGTCCACAGTCAGGAAATTCGATGACACACACAAGTCATGGCAGGACAATAAAATGGCTGGACCTGACTGCTTTACTAGCTTTATGCATAGAAATCCAGAATTATCCATAAGAACCCCCGAAGCTACCAGTTTTGCTAGGATATCTAGTTTCAATCCAACGACTCTTAAACAATTTCAAGACAAGCGACAACACGTTCTGCAAAAACATCAGTTTTCATCAGATGATATATTTAACCGTGATGAGACTGGTGTGCTACGGTGCAAAAGGTTCAGAAAGATATAAGCGCTAAAGGACGGCATCAAGTGGGCCAAGTTACTTCCAGGGAACGAGGAGAATCAGTGACACAAGTCAATATTATTGCTGCTAATGGTAATTCTCTTCTATCTGTATGGGTATTTCCGAGACAAAGGTTTGATCCATTAAGAATAATGCGAGATGTTCCCTCTGAAACGGAAGCATTGGGTTTAGTACATAGATGAGGATGGATGCCATCAGATAATTCTATTAAAGTTTTGGAACATATTGTTTGTCACGTTCATTGTTCCAAAGAAAATAAAATGCTTTTAATAATGAACAATCATAAGTCACATTTGTCTGTGGAAGGTACATATTATTTAAGAGAGAATGAAATAATAATCATAATGGACTTTACCACCTCATACATCGAATAGGCTAAAACCTTTGGATAGGTCTGTTTTCGGGCCGTTCAAAACATTTTTTAATCAAAGGGCTGACGCTTGGATGGTTGGATATCCAAGATTGGAGAATCAGTGACACAAGTCAATATTATTGCTGCTAATGGTAATTCTCTTCTATCTGTATGGGTATTTCCGAGACAAAGGTTTGATCCATTAAGAATAATGCGAGATGTTCCCTCTGAAACGGAAGCATTGGGTTTAGTACATAGATGAGGATGGATGCCATCAGATAATTCTATTAAAGTTTTGGAACATATTGTTCGTCACGTTCATTGTTCCAAAGAAAATAAAATGCTATTAATAATGAACAATCATAAGTCACATTTGTCTGTGGAAGGTATATATTATTTAAGAGAGAATGAAATAATAATCATACTGGACTTTACCACCTCATACATCGAATAGGCTAAAACCTTTGGATAGGTTTTCGTGCCGTTCAAAACATTTTTTAATCAAAGGGCTGACGCTTGGATGGTTGGATATCCTGGGCATATGTTAACTATTTACGATTTACCAACAATCTGTGCTAAGGCTTGGGACCAAACCGCAACACCGTCCAACATTAAATCTAGTTTTAAATGTAGGTACAGGCATATGGCCATTTGATAGAACTATATTTACAGAGGCAGATTTTTTGTCATGCCATGTTACAGATAGTCCTGAACCCATAGCAAGTGAAAATAATCTAGAAACTTGCAGGTCCTAGCTGTTCTTCAAATAAAATACAGACAGAAGAACACAAGATGGAGAATACATCGACAATCGATTAGAAAAATACAATACATGTCCTTTGAGTGTGACTATAAATTATTCATTTATTTCTCCTGAAGATGTTCTGAAATATCTAAAGGCGCCCGCAGGAAAAAAAACACAAATAAGACCCTCCCCGTCCCCCTCCCTATATCTTTAATTTCTCATATAGGGTGAGTTAACCAGTAAATGACCAATTAGGGAAATATTCATAATTAAACTCATATAATAAGTCCTTTTACTTTTTATTCTACACAAAACAAAAATTGCTGAAATGTTCACTTATAATGTAAGATCGCGTAAAAGCGTTGAAACTAAACCTAAAAAATTTTTTTTAATAAAAAATAGTATATATATATATATATATATATATATATATATATATATATATATTGTATTTGCGTCCCTCGTGGCTTCTGTATAGTTTTGACTCTTCGTGGCTTCCGATCAAAATACAGCGTGTATATTAACAAGAATAATTTCATACAGTTAGCGCTCGCTTTGGCATCCGTTATACTGGCAACAACGTACTTATAATATCAAGTAAAATATTGGTCGTGTTTAAGTGCAAATTTAGTTGTAGAACCCAGACAAATTCTATTTATAACTTTTGCCAATTAGGTGGTTTTGCTCGGATATACGATAAGGATTTGCTGTAAATTGTTTGTTTTCGTTTTTTTATACTCTTAAATCAGGTTAGAAAAACTTATTTCTTGGGTGTAGTTATGAATGATGTATTTTCTAAACTTTTAGATTTTCTATTTTATTTCGATGGAAGAAGATTATGGATTTCGGCAGATTTCGATGGAATAAGTTATATTGTAATATACTTAACAATACCACTATATACCCTTGACAAATTTTTATTTTTTAAAGTTAATAATTGTTTGATGAGCCTTTCGATAAGTTAGGTTAGGTATATTATTAAATTTTATTTTGATAATAATCGGTACTGTTTCTCTCTCTCTCTCTCTCTCTCTCTCTCTCTCTCTCTCTCTTCCTGTAATCCCTTCCCAGCGCATCCTTATCTGTTTTATTCTTTCGAAATTTGCTATACAAGTATTTTCCATTGCTCTCTGTTTCTCGCCCTCTGTTTGACTTCTCTCCATCTCAGGCCAATTCTTTCATGATCTCTTATTACAGTTCTTCTCCAGCTATTATCAGGTCTTCCTCTTCTTCTTCTTTCGTCTGGTTGGTATTCCAGTGCTTGTTTGGTTATATTATTTCGATCCTTCCTCAGAGTCTGTGTAATTCATTTCCATTTCCTATTTTTAATCGTGACTGTTATTTTCTCTTGTTTTGTTCTTCTCCGTAGATCTATGTTTTTTATTTTATCTGGCCAGTATATTTTTAGGATTTTCCTCAACGATTTATTTATAAAGGTTTTTAATTTTTTGCTAGTTGTTTCTTCCTGTCTCTTCCTGTAAATATTTTGATTTTGGTTAATTCTGATATATCGCGTGTGTTCAAGATTTTCCTTAATGCATTATGAATATATAATGAGTGCATATTGTGCCTTTACTATCCTTTTTTCTACATCTGATCTACTAGCGCCTTTTTTTCCATGGTTGGTCCCAGATAATATGTAAAGTTATCTACCTCCTGTATTTGTCTTCCTTGTATTTTAATTTTAGTTTCTTGGTTGCTGTTTTTTAAGTTTTGTTTTTTTTGTCTTTATCTTCAGGCCCATTACCCTGGAGTATTTTGCAAGCTTCTTTTGCTTATGGCTGCTATGTTCGGTTAGGGGAAAAATGTCATCTGGGAACTACAAATCCTCCAACTAGTCATGCAATTTCAATCTAATACCTGTTTTATTATTGCTTACTTTCTGCATGATCCAGTCCGTTATTATTAGAAATAATGTCGGGGATAGCACACATCCTTGCTCAACTCCGCTTTGTATAACTACATCTACTACCATTTTTCCCGCATGTTCTAGTCTGGCTGTATATTTCTTGTCAAATAGGCTGATTAAGTTGATGTATTTTATCGGTAGTCCATATAGTTTTAGAATCTTCCACATTTGTTCTCTATTTATACTATCGAATGCCTTTTCAAAGTCAAAGTCAAAGTAAACATTATGTTTATATTTTTTTGCCATTCACGAGCTTGTTCCAAGATAATTATAGAGTACAGGAGATACAGCGGTACAGGTACAAGATACAGAGGTGCTGATAGAGTACAAATGTGGTCGATAGTGGAGCGTTTTGCGCGAAAGCCTTCTTGGTTGCTTCTTAGTCTTAGTTTCTTGTCTATTTCTGGCTTCAGTCTATTCAATATGATATTTGACATTATTTTGAATGTGGCACTTAGCAGTGTTATTGCTCGCCAATTCTCGCATTTATTTAAATCGCCCTTTTTTGGTGTCTTAATGGTTACACCCTCGTTCCATTTCTGTGGGAGCTCCTGGTCGGCCCATATCTTGAGTTTGTGTAACATTTCTACTAATTTGTTTGCGCCCGCCTTTATTAAATTTATCGATAGGTTGTCGCTTTCAGCGGCTTTGCCATTTTTTTAGTTGATTCAGTGTGTTTTGTATTTCTTCTTTCGTAATTTCAATTGTTCTAATGTTTATTTCCTGTATTACGTTATCTTCGTCTATATCTGGTGTTTGGAGTATATTTCCTCGCAGTGTTGTTTTCATCTTTGTATTATTTTATGTTCTGATTTAATTATATTTCCTTGTTTATTTTTGATTTGTTTATTACTGTTTAGTGTTTTCCCTGTCAAATTTCGGATGATATTGTACTGTATCTTCAGGTCGTTTTCTTGCGCAGCTTTTTCTGACATTTTTACCATATCATATACATAGTATCTTTTGTCTTTCCTGGCTTGCTTTTTAACCGCTATATTTTTTCTTTGTATTTCCTTTCTACTGCTTTTTCCTTCTTCGGTTGCTTCTTTTTGTAACATTTTTTTTTAAGTTTCTTTCTTTCTTCTCTTAGTTGCAATAGTCCAGAAAAATAAGGTTTTTGTCGGGACACTTGACCAGCCAGGTTGCAAATGGGTTTTTTGGAGTTATACCTATTACATTATAAATACAACAATGCCCGTCACAGTTCGGACGAGAATTTTAGTAATTAACAAATAAGGGTCAAATATGACAGTTTTTCGTTTAAATCGCTACAGGTAAAAATAAGGTAATTAAATATCTTATTTAGATTATTCACCTTTTAGTAGATAAGCAAAGGTTTAAATTTTTTTAAATTTTGATCCGATTATTTGTTACTTCGGAAATTGCAAAATAAAACTAAATTTCGAAAATAAAAAAATTGTTATAACTTATAAAAAAATTGTTATAAAAATGAAATTAAGACTTTGATAATGCATGAAATGTTGAGTCAAACAGTCCATAATGCACAATAAATTTGAAGACGATTTGTCAATTAGTTTAAATTTTATTCGATTTGTTTATCACAAAGAGCTTTTTTTGCAATGTTATTGTTCAGAAAATTATAATAATACAGCAATTCTGTGGAAACCACAGGAAAGAAGAATACTTATATTTTTAACTTATTTAAAAAATCAATAAGAAGTCATTTTTAGCATTCTGAAAACATTTTACGAAAGTAGAATCATTTTTGGCTTCTAAACAATTTTAATAACCATATTAACATATTGACTAAATCTGCGTTGGGATTTGAAAAGCTGATATTTTTACACGAATTTTCAAAAAATAACTTTTCGCCTAGGTTAATTACGAGCAAAGTTAGCCACTTTTATTACTTATTTAATTCACAGTTACTTCTATGTACATAAAATTCTCCTGTAACAGTGTTAGTTATCATATTCCTCCGAAACGGCTTGACCGATTTTTATGAAATTTTACACGTATATTCTGTAGGACTGAAAATAGGTGGTAATCTATTATTTACACCCATACGTTATAAGGGGGTTGCCCCCTGCCACTTTTTTATTGTTTTGGAGAAAATTGTCTACCTTCATTTTATATTATGTACCATTAAAAATATATACAACCCTTAATTTTCACCTTTCTACCACCAATCCCTATTTTTTAATAGTTATCTATTTATTTACATCTATAAAATTCTCCTGTCGTAATGTTAGTTGCCATAATCCTCCGATACCGCTTGAACGATTTTTATGAAATTATATATGTATACATATACTTGTATATGTATACATAACATTTTGTATTGTTAGGTGGGTATATGTGTACATAACATACTCTACAAAACTACAGGTATATATAAATTAAAAAAATAATGATCAAAGTCCATCAACAAACTCCGGAGATATTAAGCGCAACATATCTTTGAAAAGTTAATTTCATTTTTTGAGTGCACGGATTTTAATAATTCCGCTCCACAGACCACGAGTCGATTTCGTTAGGACGTCATTTTTAAAGATATATTAACAACTCTGTTCAAGTTTACTCAAACTTTTACACATAAACTATATACATACCTTGAACTTTAAAATAGCGCTAGTTAGGTTTCTTAATTGTTATAAAGAAACTAGCTGTGAATTAAATAAAAAAAAGTGCCTAACTTTGACCGTAATTAATCAAGGTAAAACTTTTTTTTAACATTTATGTAAAAGGACACATCGAAAACAATGTGATAACTACAGGGGTAATTTGTGTTACTAAAAGATAAATTTTTCATATCTACAGTATTTTTTGATAAAATGCATATTTTTCGAGGTATTCTCAAAAAACCCTCTAAAAAAGTCGATTTTTTCGTCGAAAAACTGTTACTTTGAAGCGCGAATAACTCGAAAAATATTAGTTTTACGAAGAAAATGTAAAAAACATTTCTTTCTTAGAATTACTTTTTACATCGATTTACATGGTTAAAATGCAATAAAAATTTCCCGTCCCCGAGATGGGGTGGCAACCACCCCAAGCTTTTAGCGTACAGCGGCATGATATAGAAAATGATCCTTGGCCTATTCCCTACGCCCTACCTTCTGTGAAAATTTCAAGTAAATCCATGCTGGACGAAAAAATTGCGAGTCAAAATGCTTCATTTCCTCGACTATAGAAGGAGGAGAAACAATCAGTAAATGTAACGAATATAAATACCTGGGTGTGAATATGAAAATCACGAATGATGGAACACTAGACGGAGCCGTTAAAGAACGAAATACTCAGGGCAGGAAAGCAATTAGGCTCCTAAACTCAGTACTCTGGGACAAGCAGGTAAACAACCAAAACAAGAAAAAGATCTATAACGCCGTAGTGAAAAGCATTATAACATACAGCTGCGAAGTATGGCATATGAAGGAAAAATCAAAACGAATGTTAGAGGTCACCGAAATGGATTTCTGGAGAAGGGCTGCAGGAAGATCAAGAAGAGAACATGTCACCAATGAATGGATACGAGAAATAATGAAGGTCACACATACAATAAATGACGAAACCAACGAAATACAACTACGATGGTTTGGTCACGTACAAAGAATGCATGAAGACAGAATCCCAAAACAAGGGCAAAAATGGAAACTGCAAGATAGAAGAAGATGAGGTAGACCGAGGAAAAGTTGGCAGGCAGGAATAAAAAAAGCCATGGATGAAAGAGGTCTGCAAGTAGATCAATGTACGGACAGAGAGGAATGGCGAACGGGTATCGGAAGACGAAGAACGTTATAAACCGATAATATAATAATAATGTAAAAGTACCAGCTTTTTAAATCCTAAAGTCTAGGGATGGCGCTTGTTGAACAAAAAACCGGTTTTTGGTTATACCGTTTTTTTTTAACTTACGGTTTAACCTGGCGGTTATAACCGGTCAAAAAATCGGTTGTTCCAAAAACAGGTTTTCGGTTTTTTTTAATCAAAAGCAAATACTCAATAAGTTATAATGTTACATTTATATTGCACTTTAGTTTGCTCAATTTTCCTCCCGAAAAATTCCCCAACCAATTCAACCTATAAAAATTTTCCCAGGCGCTTTCAAGTTACCCTAAAAATGGGCCAGAGTACCCCAATCTCTGATTCGTCGCTCGTTGTAGACGGCGTCGGCGTATATTGCGTTGTCAATAATTGGGATATTCCCAAAAGTGATGATCCTATCGATCTATCAAAATGTCCCTTGGATCTATCAAGTTTTAAAAAATGTCCAAATGACTTATAGGTATTTTACAAAATAAATTCGATAAACCAATTCAGTATTTACTTCTCTATTGCCATCAAAAAATTTCAGTAGGTAATATTTTTTAATACGTTTGTATAATACCTACCATTTATTTCGTAAGAATTATTTATTGTTTAAAAATTACATAATGGAGATTCCTAATCGTATTTCGGTATTCACATTATACAAGAGTCTCAAGTCTCAAAGTACTCAAGTATAAACAATTTTTTAGCTGATGATGGTTGGAATATCGATTTCAAGCAGATCACATACTTTTATGTAAATATTATCATCACATGCACCATTTCACCAGTCTTTGAAATATTTATTAATCTAAATAACTATTCTCAAAATTGTTTCATAAAAGCTGATGTGACACTTTCGTCCAGTTCTCTATTAGTAAATAAAAGTTGAATTATGGTTGTTTGGGTTAATTACTTCGCATTTATTAATTATAATATTATATGATTAAGATCGAAAATATATAGAAATTTCTTCATTTTTCTCTAAATTAATTTTTTTCCTCAGGCAACTTATTCGGTTTTTCAATGGTTATTACTTTAAAAGGAAAAAAACCGGTTATAACCGGGACAAAAAAACAACCGGTAAAACCGGTTGTTTCGAATTAAAAAAACTGGGTTTAGGTTATAACCGGTAGGTTTTTTCCATCCCTTAGTCGATTAATTTAGTTTGCAGTCAATACTAACAAAGTTATTCAAATTGTTTATAAGCCAAAAATGACTCTACTTTACTAAAATATTTTCGGAATGATAAAAATGAGTTTTTATTATTTTTTTAAAAACTTTGAAAACATAAGTATTCTTCTTTCATGTAGTTTCCACAAAATTGCTGTATCATTATTATTTTATGAAGAAAAGCATGCTTTATCATTGCAAAGAAAAGGATTTTTTATTAAACAAATTGAATAAAATGTAAACTAATTGACGAATCACCTTGAAATTTTTTGTTATATTTGGACCGAACATGGACTGTTTGACCCAATTTTTCATGTAATATCAGTCTTAAGTTTATTTTTGCAAAAGTTTATTTTTGCAACTTCCGAAGCAACAAATAATCGTACCAAAATTCAAAAACTGCCATTTTAAACCTTTGTTCATCTACTAAAAATAAATACTCTATCTGATATAAGATATTTAATTACTTATTTTTACCTGTAGCGACTTAAACGAAAAGACTGTAATTTTCAGGGCCGTGCCGTTCTATGATGCGGTTAGGCAGCCGCATCAGGCGGCATCACAAGGGGGCGGCATAATCAATAAAATCTAATATCTTCTTCTTCAAGTGCCGTCTCCTAATCGGAGGTTGGATATCATCATCACTATCTTTAATCGATCCACCTCTGCTCTAAAGAGTTCTATAGAACTGCATCTAAACCAGCCCCTTAAATTCTTTAACCGTGACATTCTCCTTCTTCCAATGGACACGCGCCAACTCGTAACTCTTAATGACAAACTTTTTCAAATCAAAATGTACACCGGCCAATTCGTAACTTTTTTACTACCTGACCCTCCCAACTTGCAAGTTATACAGGTGAATTCGAAACCATTGTTTAATTCTAATTCTATTTACACATAAACATTACATCTACTGGTAATGCAGCAGAGTTATGCTCCACGTAACGTAGAGCCACACCCAGAGCTTTAGTGGCATCTGCGTGTGACACTCAATATGACAGGGAAACTTCTTCCTCGCTTTCTTCATCTTCATTAGTCATTAGGGTTGCCTTGAGCAATGTATTCATCCGTAAATTCTTCGCTCCCTTTGTCGTCAGCTTCAATCCATTCTGTAATTACACTTTCTTCTTAGTTTTCTGATCCATCTTGTATAGGGGAACGGGGAAAAATGGAGCTTATTCAAATTAGAAATCAAGCCATGGAGTTAACGACTAAGCACAAATGATGACACTGGCTCTGCATCAGTGACATCAATCTGAGATGGGTGGAAGAGGGAGAGAGACAGGCACAGCGACTCAAAATCAACGACAAAGTAAACTTTCAAATATTAGTTAGGCTAACTTTCGGATAATCCGACCTTTTCGGAATCCGAACAGGCTGTCCCCCCAATTAGTTAGGATTTGCGGGGTTTTACTGTATATAGGTACCTACTATAATATCTGCGTTCCAATCGGCTGGTAGTCTGTTTTGTTCATATTTTTTGTTGTATTAGCTGGTTTATTTCCTTATGTAATTCTCTTCCTCTGTATTTTTTTCCACTGTTATTTCATTTTCTTCTGCTGCTTTTCCGTTTTCTATGTTTTTAATATTTGTTTTTGTACGTTTTCTTCTGTGAAAATTTCTACTTCGTTGTTATCTTGTTCTTCTTCATCTGTTTCCTTCATACCGAATAGCATTTTTTCGTAATATTCTTCTCATATTCTGCTGATCTGTTTGTCTTCAAACAGGGTTTCTCTTTTTTTTTTTGTTTTTTAGTACTCTTGTTTTAATGCTGGACGTATTTTTTTATCTGACTTTTTTGTAAAATTGTTATATTTGATGGTTTTCTGTCTTTTTTAATGTCCTCCAGCGAAACCCGTCATTTTTCTTCTTTTTATTTGTTGAGTTTGCTGTGTTTCTCGCTATTTTTTATTCTTCCCTGTTTTGTTTTGACGGATTGGTTGTTTATCCACGTCATTCTAGCGTAGTTTTTTAGTTTTCTGCGTTTCGCAGTCTTGATCGTACGTAAATTACACATTTAAAATTGAAAAGGATTTATAGGTTCCAAATTAGCTAAAAGACGGTGTTTCAATCCCTGTTTGTGTATTATCGCTCCAAACTCTTCTTGGCAGTTGCGCACCCAGGGGGGGGGGGGTTTGGGAGTTAAACCCCCTTTCCCCCAGGGCATATGAAAAATATATAAATAATAGCAGGAAAATGTAACTTGTCTTTCACAAAATATAGAAAAAAATTTCGACGCCCAAACCAACCCCCTTCCTCCCAGAGAAAAATTATAGGTGCGCTACTGCTGCTTGGATTTGTCCCGTTTTTTTCAAATTTATGATATGGTCACCCTACAGTAGAAACGCTTCTTAATTCACGAGAGTATTCTACACACTTGTTCTTAATCCAGGATACAGTTTTTTGTGTCAAATTAGAATTTCATAATGGTAGATAACTTTATTTTAATTTTCTAATCTATTTCAACAGTAGGGCCCCCGCATACTGCAGACTTTTTACCTGCCGATAGTTTAGTCGGGTTGGGCAAAATTAAAGATTTTTCTTTTTAAAATATGTAAGAATGTACTTCGTTTGGTATGGCATGAGTGCTTTAATTTTTTTTAAGTATGTATTCTATTTGTTTTTAATTTTGTAGACTAGCAGACTTAACTACTTTATGTAATGTGAAATTTAAGACTTACTACTATATTTTAAATATTTTTCAAAATATTATTTTCTATATCCTTACATAAAAAAATACATTGAGTGTATGAAATAAGTAAGCAATGTTTTAAACATTTTTATTATTTTCCAGACACCTTTGCACCTATTAGTTGAACAAATTATATTATTAAAAATTTTGTACTTACTTTACTTAAGCCGTCCTCTTGTACCCTACGCTGTCGAGGTAAAAGTTTTGTAATAAAAAATTAAGAATTCAATTTTAACACTTCTATAATATGTTACAATTGAGCAATTAGACCAGCAGATTCGGCAACTGGTTATGATAAATTCATCAATTTTAATGAACATACTTTTTAATTTTTTATTTTTGCAGTGAAAAAAAATACATTGTTAATTATACAAAAAAATATCATTAATATATCACAACAATATTTTTTCAACATACTACAATAATCAATTATAAAAATATCCGAAGTCTAAATTCCAACATTTGAGGTGACAACAGCGCAGTGGAAGCCATGAGGACATAAACTCAAATATACGGAGACCACTACAACCGCAAATTGAATAAATATATATTTGGATGCCATCAAAACCGTTAAAGTGATTTTAGATATACAGCAAGCGAACATGGCGCGCCTGACGGCAATTGCTCCAAGTAATGTGTATATTATTATACAGATAACGTGACTGAGGACGTCCGGCCAATATTTTGTGTAAGCATTGTAGGAAGTGGTACCTTTCATTTGCGATACATTTTAGGGAAAGTCCTCGTGGCAACCGTATATCGGAGTTCACGAAGACCTGGAAGCCACGAGAGACTACGGTTTAACATGGGGGGACGTCATAAGATGCTAAAAATAAATATATATATATATATATATACAGTGGTGTCATGGCAAAATTAGCAGTGCGGGAACGCACTGCTAATTTTTGTTTACAAAACCTAAATTCTCTATTATTTTTTTTCTTTTCTTAACCAGTGCGGGAACGGCGTTCCCACGCGTTCCCACACGATGACACCACTGTATATATATATATATATATATATATATATATATATATATATATATATATATATATATATTTACTCCCAGCGTATGAAGTGAGCCACATATCAAAAGAAACTGCGGTTGAAGTGAGGTCCTGTACAAAGTGAGGTCCAGTATACGGACCTCACTTAGTCAATCAATGTAAAACTTTTTCGTAGACATGTACTGATAGCAAACACTGTTTTTTTACAAAAAAAAGTGGGACCTCACTTTGTATGGTCCACATCAATTTTTAGTTCAGAGATTTTCCGCATAGAGGCGCTGACTTTGGCGTATATTTTCTAACCATGTATATTCTATGCCCTGTTGAATAACTTACGATACACATAGTGAGGACCATACAACTGGCAACATCTGTTCAACCAATCTTTAAAACAGTGGATCGTCAATCGTCGCATAAATTCAAACAGTACAAAAATGTTTAATACTTTAATCCTTTTTGAGAGCCTAGGCGCAAAATTTCGGTCGAGTTCTTGTTAAACGCATTTATTTTTTTCGAATCCTGAGATAACTAATAGGTATTTTAAAACAATTTAAACGCAAAATAGAAAACTACATTATTCCCGAGGGCAGAAAGTCCCTTATAATGAACAAAAAATTTCTTTTGAATGATATATTTAAAATTAAAAATCAGACTATTTTTTTTCACCCCTGTGACTTATTAAAATAAATATTTATAGAAGTTCTCAAGGACTTTCGACCATGGATAATACAGTAATATTTCTTTCTGCGTTTAAATTTTTTAAAAATACTTAAGGTTTTCTCAGTATTCGAAAAAAATGAACGCATTTAAAAATAATTCGAGCGAAATTTTTGCGCATATGCTCTCAGAAAGGTTTAAAATACTATAAATTTTTGTAATCAGTATTTCAATAGTTATTTATGATATAAGTGTTAAAAGTACACGTTTAAGGCACGCATGTGAAAGTTTGCAGAATGAGCGACAGCGAGTTCTGCAATTCACATGAGTGCCTTAAAAATGAACTTTTTAACAGACATGTCATGCAATATTTTTTCTACAAACGTAATTACAGGACAATATCTACAAAAACTTTTACTTGAACTTGACTGACATTCCATTTTTATATTTTTTTGACATTACATCAAAATTGCCTATACGATCAATACGAATTGCAGTGCCATAAAAATTTTAAAGCACTAGTGCCTTAAAGCAGCGCCGGATAAAGGGGCGGGCGAGCCGGGCGACCGCCCGGGGCGCCAGAATTTGGGGGCGCCAAATTTTGAGAGACGCTGATATATAAATATAATATTTACCCCCTCCGTGGCTCAGTGCTAAGAGCGCCTGCCTGTGGATCTAAAAAATCCGAAAGGTTGTGGGTTCGAATCTCACCAGGGTCGGAAATTTTTCATTTATTATAAATTAATAAATGAATATAGTTTCTGTCCTCGTGGGATCGGTTCTCACCGGAGGGACCGCAGACGTTCGGATACAATTAGCGTCTCTTTGCAAAGACAATGACGTCGACATTGCAAAGTAACAAGGCGCTTACTCAACACACACTACTTGTACTTACACATGACACTAGACCTAACTGTTCAAAATTACCGTACCTACCATGCCAATGGCCATTAGTTGTCGAGGCATTAGCTAAACAAAAAAAAATATAATATTTTTTACATTCATTATTTTTTTGCACTTTATAGATTATCTTTGGGCTAAGATTACTCCTAAGACAATTAATATTAAATAATTGTAACAATAAGAAAACTATTTCTAGCTCACAAAAATTCTCTAATAAAAATAATGCAACCTAAAAATTGTTATGGCTTTTAAAGGTCATTTGTCAGTAATACCTATCACTTTTATGGTATTACAATGTTATACATACATACTTAAAATACACGAAGATCAGATTTACGAAGTATCAACAAATTTATGAATAGTCAGTGATATTATTATACTGCTGCTTGTCATTATAGCCTCAATGGTTAAATAGTTTTGTCTTCCTGTTCTGTAAACTTTGCTTTATCAACATTGTCGTGTGTCCGTGGGTGTGTAATTTGAAATAAAAAAAAACAAACCAGGTATATCTATATGAATTAGAATTGACAAGTTCTTTTTCATAATATGAATATATAGAAATTTATTTCGAATACTTTGTACGCGTTAAGATGTTTCACTTTTTGCATAAAAACGGCACGAACGACGTATGAAAAAAAGGAATAATAGATTTTTGTATATATCATAAATTGAACGAGTAATTCCAAAATGATTTGTTATTTGAAATATCTCAGTGGCGTACTATGTTTTTCTTTAAAAAAATTCACACCATTTCAACAGTAGATATAAAATTATTAATTTTATGTCAAAAAATGCGCAATAATTACCTCTTAAAACACATCCAATTTCATTTGCATATCTGAACCGGTTTTAGAACAATAAAGAAATCGTCAGTTTGTAAGAAAAATGTCAACACCCCATATCTCGGAAACGAAGTATTTGCTGACATATGCTTATAGAGCAAACTGTCATTATTTTTTCATATAGAATTACCCTTTAAAGTTTGTCGCATTTATTTAGAAACATCCTGTTTTTTCTTGACCACCCTGGATTTCCATAGTTTTTCCTGTATTATTTCACTTGACCGTTATTTTCAGTTCTTTCTGTTTTTCCAGTCCTGCAGGTTTCTTTTCTAATATTGCTTCGTCCATTTTATCTCTAAAAGATTTTCGGGGTCTGTCTCTCTTCCTTCTTATATACTCGATAGGTTATAATGTTAATATAATGTTATATGTTACATACATTTATATTGCAATTCAGTTTGCTCAATTTTCCTCCCGAAAAATTCCCCAACCAATTCAACCTATAAAAATTTTCCCATGTGCTCTCAAATTACCCTAAAAATGGGCGAAAGTACCCCAATCTGGCATCTCTGATTCGTCGCTCGTTGTAGACGGCGTCGGTGTATATTGCGTTGTCAATTGGGATATTCCCAAAACTCCCAAAAGTGATGATCCTACCGATCTACCGACATGTCCCTAGGATCTATCGAGTTTAAAAAAATATCCAAATGACATATTTTACTTAAGAGGAAACAATAGCGATCAACAGGTAGCGAAAACGCGTTCCAAGATTGCGGCTGTAATTTTGAATATTTTTTCGAGATATGTGGCACACGTATTCGTAATATAATAAAGAATGGCGGTACAGAGCCCAATTTAAAAAATATATTAATATGTGGAAATTACTCTGTAATTAAATACAATAGATATTAAAAAAACGAGCCTGTACCGCCACTAAGAAGAACAAAAAAATACACTTTCTTCAAATAAACTTTTTTATCCGATGCCTAGATTTTGTGTCATTTTGGAACTACTAAAATTTTTTATTTCATTAGTAGTTCCAAAATGACACAAAATCTAGGCATCTGATAAAAAAGTTTATTTGAAGAAAGTGTATTTTTTTGTTCTTCTTAATGGCGGTACAGACTCGTTTTTTTACTATTGTATTTATTTACAGAGTAATTTCCACATATTAATATATTTTTCAAATTGGGCTCTGTACCGCCATTCTTTATTATATTATAAATACGTGTACCAAATATCTCGAAAAAATATTCAAAATTACAGCCTCAATCTTGGAACGCGTTTTGGCTACCTGTTGATCGCTACTTTATCACCTTAAAAATAAATTCGATAAACCAATTCATCATTTATTGCCATCAAAAAATTTCAGTAGGTAGTATTTTTTAACACGTTTGTATAATACCTTTCATTTCCTAAGAATTATGTATTTTTAAAAATTACATAATGGAGATTCCTAATCGTATTTCGGTATTCACATTTCATACAAGAGTCTCAAAGTACTCATGTATAAACAATTTTTAGATGATTTTGGGAATATCGATTTCAAGCAGATCACATACCTTTTTATGTAAATATTCATGTGTTTCATAAAAGCTGATGTGACACTTTCGTCCAGTTCTTTATTAGTAAATAAAAGTTGAATTATGGTTGTTTGGGTTAATAATTACTTCGCATATTATTTATAATACATATAGTAGGGGAGCAAAGTATGCTAAATGTGCAGTCACTCGAGCGCTTTGGGGACCTATTGGGTTGTGATTATTAGGTTCTAAAACCAAAAAAGTTAAGTAAAATTTTCCATTTTAGTGGGGACTTTCCATATTTTAATTTAATTTTCCATTTCCAACACCCGTTTTCTCCGATTATAGCGCCACCTATCCGTAATTAGAAAAAACGTTTCGAATAAAAGTTGCTTATTTTTACGCAAAGAATCCAAATCTGAAATAAAAAAAGGAGTTCCTATTTAAGATTTTAAAGTAACCCCCCCCCCCCCCCACCTCCGTGGGGGTCGTGTTTGGTACCATTCGATAGATTTCAGAAAAAATATTCAGAAATTGTAGTGTATTACCTATAAGCAGTTACCGTTAAGCCGGGTCCAGACTATGTAACAAAACATGTTAAATAACAAAGTTTTGTAACTTGTTACAAAATTTTAAAAAAACAAGTTTTAAAACACAGTGTTGTATAACATTTTTCTGGTTATATAGCATGTTTTATGTTATCCAACAGATGTCGGTAAACATCAAAGAAAATTATAAAACCGCACCGCGACTGATCTACACCTAAAAACATGTTATTGAAACATTCTCTGGCATAGTACCTACGCGAGCAGCAACCGTTGGAGTCATATCGCCTTGTTCATTCTGGAGTGATTGTGCTAGATTTTTCTTTGCTCTGTTCACGTAGGGTCATTTACGCGATGAAATTGTCGAAAGAACTGACTACTCATTTAATTGAGCTATTTCGTAAGTAACGAGTATTATGGGATTGCTATGGGATGGGCTACATTTATTGATTTAAAAAACAAATAAAAAACACGATGAATAGACTGAAATAGAAGTGAAAATAGATAAAGAAACTGTAGTTAAAACTAATGCACGTACGCCTATAACTCAAGCCAACAAAAGAAAAGCAGTACGCGGAACCTTAACAGCAAATCGGTGCAAATCAACTCTAAATTTGACATAAATACTATTCTCTACAGAGCAGAGTGTTCAGACATAAAACCTGTAACATTCACTTCATTCGCTACACAGATGCAGACTGCTTCATCAGCTACTCAAACAGGCACTCAATCATATAATATATCTGAGCCTTTCTATTCCGTCCACTACACCTACATCCGCTACTTCTCCAGCTACACCAATTCAAACAGACAGTGACACTCAATCATGAACAGGTGAAGACGATAATACTGAGGAATTAAATTTTACACAAATGTTATACTTCCTCTCTGAAACAATGAGTAAAAAGTTTAAAAAATATACTTTGCTAATAATATAACTGTTAATCTTTCTCTTATTGGAATTGCATCTCGAAATGTCTTTCCTGCCTATTTTATGGCCGATGTCATTTATAAGAAATTCAAAATCAGAACTTTCTATTCTTAAGAAGTTTTTAAAACTGCCATCACATTTAATGTCTCCTGTCGATGGGTCTATGTTATCTCTTTCCAGATCAGCTAAAAGAGCTGTACCACTACCTATATTTTGCTCGAGCTGCTAATGAAGGACACATCCAAAATATTAATTTAACACGCCGGTGTCGCCTCCACAATATTACACAAGCTGCTGTTGCTATGAATTGATCCTCCATACTTATATGACGCAATTCTATATACTACCTAACCTACCAGCTATCCATCTAAAATGCAGCAAAATTTATGCGCATGTTGTTGTTTTGTTTTTTGTTATATAGTCTGGATACTCATTCTATATTATACCAAGTTACATAACAAAGTTGTACAACAAATTTGTTGTACAACTTTGTTATTAGCATGTTTTGTTACATAGTCTAGACCCGGCTTTAGAAGTTCCCCGTTTCAGGAAAAAATATTGTCTTAAGAGCGATAGCCTAGTGACCTAGTGGGTAGACCTCGGATCTCGGATTCGTAAAGCAGAGGTTTCGATTTCAAATCCGGGGTGTGGATCTCCGATTTTTTTATTTATTGTTACTGCATTCATGTCTGTAGACAATGTTGCAATCTATTATGAGCACAATAAAAAAATATAGTAATAAAATAATAAATAAATATTTCAAAAAAAAAAACAAGAAAAAAAATACAATCACTGGAAGCGAAACTAAACAATACGGAAGAAATATAACCACTGGATTCGGAACTGGATATGGAACTGGATAATATTAGAAAACTGATATTATAATATGTAAGCAGTACGAGCCTAGTAGGCCCATGGCTTGATGTACTATTCTTTTCCACTCCCTTTTGTCAGTCGCTTTTGTTTCCCAGTTCCTTAAGTTATTTCTTCTCATATCTTCTCTAACTCCGTTACTCCATCGTGACCTCGGTCTTCCTCTTCGTCTTTTCCCTGTCAATGCACTAGATAGTACCATTCTGGGAATTCTAGATGGAATCATCCTCTGCACATGGTCCAACCATCTAAGTCTTTGCGCCTTAATTACTGCTAGTATGTTAGGATCTTGATAGAGCTCAGTTTCCCACCGGGTGGAACAACAACTCTTGATGTTTTTTTGTTGTGACCCATGTTTCAGAAGTATACGTTACTATCGGCCTTATTACGGTCTTGTAAGTTCTTAGTTTTGCTCTTCGTGATATATGTTTACTTCTTAACAACCCATTAAAAGCAAATATAGCGCGGTTGCCCGACATAATTCTCTTTTGTATTTCTTCTTCACAGTTAGGATCTCTTGTGAAGACAGTTCCTAAGTACTCAAATCTCTAAACTTCTTCGAATTTATACTGTGTTCCCTTCGCTGTTGTCATTGTTATGTATTGCCCCCGAACGAATTGCTTATTTGTTCATTCCATATACTTTGTTTTTGCTTCATTTATATACAATCCTTTGGTTGCTGCCCTCTCCTCGAGTTTCATAACTGTTTCTATAAGTTCTATTTTGCTCCTAGCCAAGATTACCAAATCGTCTGCGAATGCCAAGCACTGATGTTTTTTGTGGTAGATCAGACCTGTTCTATTAATGTTTGCTTCCTGTATAACCTTTTCTAGTAATATGCTAAACATTATAGACGATAATGGATCACCCTGCCGCAGTCATTGTTTGACCTCAAAGCTTTCTATTATAGTATTGTTTATCTTGACTTTATCATACTGATATATCATACTGATATTGTTTAAAAACACTAATAATATTGATATAAAATGTTAATCAATTTTATTTATTGTTATAAGAATCAAAGGTAAATATGATTAGGCGAATGAAGCCTTAGGTTTCGCAGTCAATATCCCAACCACACACACATGTTGCAATCTATTTCAATACGGTTTATAGTACAAACTATACACTTAGTATTAAAATAGTCTGATATATTTTTTTAGTTGAGGACACTTGTTCACATTGCATTGTTTCAGGATAAGGTGAAATATCTTCAATAAATGGAAAAAAGCATGTATGTCATATATTATAATACTTTCTATACTCTTAATATGTAGTCTCGTATAAATTTGTAGTGACATGATTTTAAGTATAAGAACAAGAAGCTTGCAACAATTTTCAGAGAAAATAGAAAACTAAAACTATTTTAAAATGATTATTCGAAATAAAACATATGATCATATTCACTGTATTTGCCATCTAGTGGAATAACTGTAAAATTAAGTCAGTAAAAAAGGTACATTAAGTTTAATTAAATTAAGTAAATCATCTTGTATACTAAAATTAAGGTTGGAAAATTGTCGTTTCAAAATGAAAATCGACAGGGGCAACAGTACCTATACTAAAATACACTCTGTATAGATAATTATGTCAATGTTAATAATACTGGATAGAGAATTGAATATCCTTTCAAATGAGCTAGCACACGCCCCTATTCCCTATTTAAAAATAAGGGGTGGGGGAAATGAAAGGGAGGGGGTTGACAAATGACAGATATGTATGTACCGTAAAAACTGTGTTCCCCTTAGATCAAAAGTCGGGCTTTTATATTTATATGTTAAGTTCAATATAAATTTCACATAACTGAACTATCACTGTATCCTCCATTTTGATTATTATTGTTCTCAACTAACGCTATTTTCAAAATTCTTGCTTTCCTATCCATCTTTAACGTAAATTATTAAAAAATATAAAACTATTTCTTTATTAACGCTAGTCTCCGATAAGGCTACCGTGATTTAATGCTGAGGTACTAAAATGTTATAAAATTAACAAACAGTACGAGCAAGAACAAAGAGTCCACATCCTTCTTATAACTACAAGTGACTGAAACAACGAAACAATAATAATTCTTACTGTGTTATACAGAAAAAGGCAGTAGAAACGATTAATCTCATATTTATCGACAACACTGTATGGTCCTCACTTGATGAGCTGTAAGGAAATATACACGTAAAGTTGTCCTCACTTTGTGCGCATAACGAAAAAGTATATACAGTCTCACTTTAATAGCTGCGTGTAATGGCCTCACTTGGGTGGCAATATACTTGAACAATACGGGGCACATATACGTAATCTTTTTTGTGTATACTCGTCATTTTTTAATTGCTATTTACTTGTCAAGGTCACTATGAAGAGTTGAAACGATTATGTCTACGTTTTCTACCGGTCCTCACTAAGTGCGCGTAATGTCAGGACCTCACTTGGATATCTGTGCATAAATATATATATATATATATATATATATATATATATATATATATATATATATATATATATATATCAAACAGATGAAATAGAGAATGTGGAAAAATCCCCTTACGAACAATTCACACATCCACCATTTCGGGTTGGGAAAAATTTTTCGAATAGAATCAAAGATCCAAACACCAGTTCTTAGAAATGTGTTTCGCCCTCTTCAAACCATTAACCTTGGATCCTTTGATCACTGAGTGTGTTTCAAGGATCTACATCTCATGTTTTTATATATATATATATATATATATATATATAAAAATAAAGCTTGACCAAAATAAAAGGCACTCACTTTGAAGCACCAGTCTTTCATTGCTTCCTCAGTACCAGGGTTTTCCCAGCTGTTATCTCAGTACTTTTTTATTTACTAGTAACCCAATTACTCCTTGGACGTTTTTATATATATATATATATATATATATATATATATATATATATATATATATATATATATATATATGCTTTCTGTTGTTTTCCGGGTTTGACTCCGCGTTGAATAATTTTGGTTTTGATAAAAACCATTATTTTGACGACGTTTCGGCAAGATCTCACTTGCCATTGTCAAGTCAGGTAGTTCCGCTTCTCGCTGCTGCTTGAAGTAAACTAGCGTTTAAAAACTAAACTTGAGTTTACTTCAAGCAGCAGCGAGAAGCGGAACTACCTGACTTGACAATGGCAAGTGAGATCTTGCCGAAACGTCGTCAAAATAATGGTTTTTATCAAAACCAAAATTATTCAACGCGGAGTCAAACCCGGAAAACAACAGAAAGCACATATAGCTCCCGCGGAAACTTCAAGTGTAACATATATATATATATATATATATATATATATATATATATATATATATATATATATATATATATATATATATATTGATACATGTATCCATGTAACTTCCAAAGTAGATACTCGTAATACGTTGTCACTTCATATATACCGTTATGACTTCCGATTTCGGAAGTCACAACGTTTTGCCTAAATTTTTACGAATTTGGCTACTAGATGGTATTAGAAGGCTTATATCAAAAATTTCACTAGAAGTCACATCGTATCTAATATACTCATAAGATCAGATTTTAGTACGACGGTATATCATCAGCGCTAGTGTCGCTCCCGTACGAGAATACACGTGATATACACAACGCGTAGGGACTTCCGTATACCACACCGCTCGTTGTGACTTCCGTTATTTGGCAACGCTGTGTAAACGTTCCCAGACGCCAGACATTTCATTGTTATAGATTTGCGGTCGTAGTATTTTGTGCATCTGATATTTAAATATGAGTAATAGCAGATCTGCTTTACTTTCATAGTTAGCGTTAAATTAAATATATTATCTCTATAATTAGTATATTATACATGTACAAAATTCAAAGTGTCCATTAAATAATATAAATTATTTTTTAATAACCTTATTAAAAAATAAATTTAGGTAAATATTTTCATTTCACGAAATTGCCGAAAATCGCGTATAGGTATTTTGGACCTAGGCTGAAAAGTCAATTTTAGTGATTGTTACTTCGGAAGTAAGTAAAACACACAAAAAAAATAGAAACAATGAATTAAAAGTGATAAATAGCTCTAATAAAGTAATAAATTCTAGTAATAATATGAAATACAGTAAACTCTCTCTTAACAGACACCTCCCTTTGCCGGGCACCTCCTCTATATGGACGGTTTTTCAAACAAAAATAATTCGGCGATATATGAACCTGTACCCTTCAACTGACAACTGACACTCAACACCGAACGTTGACAGTAAAAATGATGTGTAAATGCGGATCTTCTTCTTCTTCTTATGCCGTCTTCTAACCAAGGTTGGCGATCACCTTTTTAAACGCTTCTCTGTCTTTTGCAAAGTGAAATGTCTGTTCAACACTGAGGTTAGTCCAATCTCTAATATTCCTCAGCCAAGATTTCTTCTTTCTTCCCAAACCTTTTTCCCCGCTACTCTTCCTTGCATGATGACGTGTAGCAGAGAGTATTTATAGTTACGAAGTATGTGGCCCAGATACGATGTTTTTCTTATTTTAATTGTGTTCATAAACTTCCTGCCATGTCCAATTCTTCTTAACACTTCTTCGTTTGAGACTTTTGCAGTCCAAGGAATTTTCAGAATACGCCTATAGAGCCACATCTCGAACGCCTCCAATTTTTTTACGGATTGTGCTTTCAGAGTCCAAGCTTCTACCCCATATAGTAGTTGCGACCAAACATAACATTCGACGAACCTCAATCTAATGTCCATACTCAATTTCTTATTTGTAAACATTAACTTGAATTTTATAAATTCTTTTTGAGCTATTTCTATTCTCACCTTTATTTCCTCATCTTGATCTAGTTGTGAGTTTATAATTGCTCCTAGGTATTTATACCTCTCGATTCTTTCTATCGGTTTACCTCCAATGTCAGATGTATGTTGTCAACAGGGTTTTTTGAGATCACCATTAATGTGGTTTTATTTATATTCATTGTTAGTCCCATCTTTTTGCTTTCTCTGTTAATGATATATAGGAGAATTTGTAAATTGTCTATATTCTCTGCCATGATTGCGGTATCGTCTGCAAATCTTATGTTATTAGTGATGCTCCCTCCAATCCTTACACCTTCAATTCTTTCCCATAGTGCCTCCTGAAATATTAGTTGGGAGTACACATTGAATAATTGTGGCGACAGTACCCATCCGTGCACGACAGCACGTATCCGCAAATGTGGATAGTAAATATAAAATGAAGAACTTTTTCCAAATATTTTACGATACAAAACTACATTTTTTATTATTTATTAAGCTCAATATTCCTTGTTGGCCTAGGAATAAAACGTTTACATTTCTGATTACATTTTGTTTTAGTCTTATAAATTTTATATAATTACAATTCAGTCCATTTATACAATCTTTCACCACCTACTTCCCTCTCCTTCAGTTCAATGCTAGTTGTTTCCATCTCTCAATGTTACTTTTCTTCAGGTCTTCGTACACACTGTCCTCCCATCTTTCTCTTGGCCTGCCTTTCCTTCTCTTTTGTTATGGTCTACGTAAGAGTACCATTTTGGCATTCTTTTACTTCTCATTCTTTCGATTTGCCCCAAATATTATTCTTTGTGCTTTGATCGTCATCGTTATCGTTGGCTCTTTATACAGTTCTTCCAGTTCTTTATTGGTTCTTCTCCTCCACTGATCTATTTTCGCACCTCCATATTATATTGCTCTTAGCATTTTTCTCTGCAATCTTTCTAAAAGGTCTGTTTCTGACTTTTCAGCACCCATGTTTCGCATGCTTTGCGTATGATACTGTAGGTCATTTTTTATCGTTTCAAATTGATACATAGCCCGATCAAAGAACAATCTGACCCAAAAAAAATAAAGGAAGGATGAAAATTTGGGAATAGGTAGTTGAAATTGTCTATTATTATATAAGAAAAAGTTAACTACTCTACACACCCTCGATTTTACAAGAATGGAGGGGAATACCCCTTCTCGGAGGTGAAAAATATAGAGTTATTTGCGAGTGAATATATTCGTTTTTAACAACAAAAAACATGTTTTAGACGGTTTTTCGCAAATAACTCAAAAAGTAAGTATTTTATCGAGGAAGATATTCTTAGTAAAAATATATCTTATAAATAGTGAAAAGAATGGAGTACGCATGAAATCTGTATACCCAGTAGAAGCGGAGTTGTAACTAATGAAAAGTAAGTCCTTATTCGTCCAATTCCAAATCGAATATTTTAAAGTGAAATAACCAAAAAACGGAGAACTTTCCGGGGAAAACTTATTAAAAATTTTTTTAAAGTGTTTAAAAACAGGTTTATTTTTGTTTTTTTAACTTCTAACATTAAAAGTAAGTGAGTTACGCTCAAAATATTTTTGCTCCCTTTTATATTTTGGTAAAAACAATCGCGAAAATCACCCCCTAATTAGCATCCCAAATAAAATGAATCGTTACTGCTTCACAAGGTATTTTGTTTATGTATTCTTTATAATGATCTATAAGTTTTATTGGTTCAAACTGTTCAATTTTGAAAAAAATTGGTTTTAAAATAAAAAAAATTTTCTGATTTTGAAAAAAATTCCTTTTTTTTCAAAATAACTGAAAAATTATTAGTAATACCAAAAACCTCAAACAGTAATAAAATGTACGTTTTGAGTTCTGATTATTTTGGATTTTTTGTTTTCCTGGTAGACAAAAATTGGTTATGCTAAGACTGTTCAAAATTTGCATACACTCGTGATTAGTGACTTGTTCAAGCCATTTTAACTAAAGCCATTTCAAAAAGAAGCACTTTGAACCGATGAAACTTACAGATCATATAAAGAATACATAAGAAAAGTAAAGTGTGAAGCGGTAACGATTAAATTTATTTGAGATGCTAATTAGGGGGTGATTTTCGCGATTTTTATACCAAAAAATAAAAAGGTTTGAGCCCTTTTATTTGCGTAACAATATTTTGAGAGTAACTCACTTACTTTTAACGTTAAAAGTTCTTTTAAAAAACAAAAATAAACCTTTTTTTTTAAACACTTTAAAAAAGTTGTAATTAATTTTCCCTGAACAGTGCTTCGTTTTTTGGTTATTTCACGTCGAAACATTTGATTTGAAATTTGACGAAGAAGGACCTACTCCTCATTAGCTACAACTCTGCTTCTACTGGTTCAACAGACTTCATATGTACACCATTTGTTTCACTTTTTTATAAGCTATATTTTTGCTAAGAATACATTTTTCGATAAAATACTTACTTTTTGAGTTACTTGCGAAAAACCGTTCATAAGCATAAAAATGAACATATTCACTTGCAAATAACTCGAAAAGTATTGACTTAGTGAAAAAACTCTACAGAACAAAAGTTGCTTAAAATTAGTTATTTTATCCAATTCCGGACTTATTTTGAATGTATATTTTCAACCACAAGAAGGGTGTATTCCCCTCCATTTTTGTAAAATGGAGGAGATGTAGAATTGTAAACATTTTCTTATATAATAATAGATAATTTCAACTACCTATTCCCAAATTTTCATCCTTTATTTATTTTTTGGAGGTTTTCGATAAGTTTTGTATTCCTTGATCGGGCTAACAGATCTTTACACGAGTGATATTTGATATTAGGTATGAATACTGTTTACGCTATATTAATTATGTAATACAAATCTGTTCACATCTTTTAACTGTTAGCAACGCAAGCAAAATTTTAATGTGTATGTCGATCCATGAAAAAATTGCTGACCCCATTATTACTCTGATAATAAATACCTCGATAAATTTTTGTGTTTTGACTGAAATATGAATCTTAACTTAATTGTCGAATGAAGATATTTGGGTTCAATAGACGTCATTGTATTAATTTGTAGGTCTTAGCGTTTTGGTTAAAATTTCGTAAATTATTTTCGGATTAAATTTCACAATAAATTTTGTGCATGATCTGAGCCATCAACCTATATGTACATATCATTAAAGTAACTGAAATAATTTTAGTTATTAAAGTTATTAAAAATTGTAAATTAACATATTCATTGTTGTTCTGAAGCTATTTCCTTGTGGCATTTTTATATTTGTCGTTGTCAAAATACAAAATATTACTCTAGTAATACATTGTTACTCTAGTAATATTTATTTTGATGACACCCGACTTGGGCGTCGAAACGTTAATGAAATAATTTTTTTTGGTAAAATTGTGGCTTATTTCTCATTAAAAATAATTAATTATATCATATTTATTTTTCCCTTAAACGGACACCTGCCTTAAACGGACAGTTTATGCGGATCAACTACTGTCCATCCAAGGGAGAGTTCACTCTATAATAGAATAATTGTATCTAATTATTAAAAGTTTTTTGCTTTAAACGTGTGCAGAAATACATCATATTAACAGAGCTCGGAAAATAAGCACTTAAAAATTCTAAAAATGTTTTAAACAAATTGTTACAGTTGCTATTTTTGTGACGTAAAAAAATTTTTGGATCACTGTTACTGTCAAAAAAACTGACACTGACACTGACACTGACACTGACTTTGGATCACTGACAAACTCCCTGACCGTTTTTTGCAATTATAGGATTTGCAACATTTTGTTTTTTATTTGTTACTAAGCTCGATTTTCTTGGCCGGAGTGTATCTACCTTTATATTGTTCATTTTATTATTCAATATTATATTATTAAATTTAAAATGTCGTTAGTAAACTCCAACTCCAACAATAACCTGGAGCTAAAATAAAATCACTAAAAATATTTGTTAAAATTACTATTACCTAGCATCATTTTATTCATTATATTCATTTATTCTTCTTCTTCATCTTTTTGTGTAGACATAACTCTGTCTGTTTTTCAATGTGACTCCAGTAAGTTGTCATTCCATCGTTTTCGTGGTCTTCCCACTGATCGCCTTGCTATTGGGGAACCGTCTCTCGCCGTCCTTACTACTCTGTTTATTGTCATTCGGCTTTTGTGGTCATTCCACCATTCTACTCTTCTGTTTTTCACCCAGTTATTAATGTTGTCCACCTTGCATCTCTGTCGTATACGTATATCTGCACTTCTGGCTCTATCACATAGTGTCTTACCATCGATTTTTCGAAGTGTTTTCATCTCTGCTGTTTCTAGCATGCTTTTTGTCCTTTCTGTATCAGGTTGTGTTTCTGTCGCGTATGTCATTATTAGTCTGAGGACTCTTTTGTAAATTCTGCCTTCCATTTCTTTTCCGGTATTTTTATTTCTCCATATTGTGTCATTCAGGCAGCCTGCGGCTGTGTGTACTTTATTCACCTGAGCTTGTACTTCGGTTTCGAGCTTTCCGTAGATAGAGCTAGATAGTGTGATGCCTAGATATTTAAATTCTATGACTTGTGCTATTATCTGACCGTCCAGCTCTAATTTACAACTAGATTTGTTGTTATAACCATGCATTTAGTCTTTTTTGGGGAAATCAACATGTTAAATTTTCTAGCGGTTATACTAAATTGGTGCAGCATACGTTGTAAATCATCTTCACTTTGAGAGATTAGCATTGCGTCGTCTGCATAGCAGATTATTTTAAGTTGTTTTTCTCCCATTTGGTATCATTTTTTGTTCTTACTTTTTTTATTATTTCATCCATGATCAGGTTGAACAATAGAGAACAAGACAGGGAGTCTCCCTGTCTTATCCCATTGCCAGCTTCAATTGGGTCAGTTAGTTCTTTATCTACTTTTACTCTGATCGTGTTGTTCTGATAGATATTTTCGATCGTTTTAATTATTCCTAGAGGTTTTCCTCTTGCGTAAAATAAATGGATAACGTCTTTTAATTTGACTCTGTCAAATTCCTTTTTAAAATCGACGAAACATAAGTATGCCGGTTTGTTGTATTCTACTGATTTCTCTTGAATCTGCCTCATTATAAATATAGCGTCGGTACATGATCTTCCCGACCTAAAACCTTGTTGTTCTTCTGCTAATCTTATAATTGTATTCAGTGTGTTTGTTATCACTTAGTGTTGTGTTTAATAAATTAATTCCTCTGTAATTCTCCGGGGGTCCGAATTACAGACTCATATTCATTCACAGAATTATGTTCATTAATAGCTGTAATTGACTACAGTCCATTCATTTTACATATTCCCAACTGTAAACAAACGCACATGGAAGCTAAACAGGGTCGTCCTGAAGTGTATCTTAAAAACCAACACGCTACCTACAATTTGAATTTGCAGACTGACCAGTTTGGACCTGTAAAATGAGAATCCGCCTCGTTTAGGGCAATAAATTACATTTAACAGCCTCTTGACGAATGAGACGGCGAATACTAACACGTGCATTTGTTTATAGTTGGGAATTTGCTATGTGAATGTGGTGTAATGCATAGTTTTAATTATTGTAACAATTATTATTACAGTTAAACTATATAATATTAATGATATTTTACAGCGGTTCTCAATCTTTTTGTGTCATGTACCACCAAATATTTTTTATTATTTTTGGTACCACCTAACTGAAATACATATCTAACTAGGTGATCTAATTAACTATAATAGTGGTGCTGATTTTGGCTGTTTTTGCGTTTTGTGTACCACCTCAAAAAATGAAATGTACCACCAGTGGTACATGTACCACAGATTGAGAACCGCTGATATTTTATATATAGAATTAAGCCGTTTAACCAATTAACCAATTAAGCCAATTAACCAATTTCGATTTCCAATGCGAAAATGACATGTAATGAGAAATCAAGAACGTTACCGCCTTCTCCAACGGATTTTTCAAGGGAAGGTAAGTGGTAAAAGAGGACGTGGTAAAAGTGGTAAACTTTACGAACGTGGTATAACATGACTACCACTGAACTGTCCCGCGCTGCGGTAAACAAAGTCAAGATAGCCATGATGATCGCCAACATCCGGAACGGGTAGGCACTTTAAAAAGAAGACATTCTTATTGGAACGCTAGATACCAATGAATTTGCTAAGTGTGTGTGATACCAATGCCAAGTGTGAGACTCTAAGATAACAGATCACGCTCAAACTACGAGGTAAATTTGGCAGAAGAGACGTTGTGACTTCCAAAAACATGACAACATCGCTGGAAGTGACAACGCGACTTGAACTACCCTATTTACAGAAGCCACAACGTATTATGTCCGCTTCCGTATATACCTATATATATACAACATTTATTATGGTAAATCCTTTCCCCTCAATATGTAGATCTATCGTAGCACCCCCCCTCTTATCAAATATACAATTTTTAAAAAATAATCCCAAGTAGAAAAGGTGGAAGCCAGACAGCCTTTTCTGTATACCGGAAGTCACAACTTAACGTGCATCAATATATATATATATATATATATATATATATATATATATATATATATATATATATATATATATATATATATATATATATATATATGTATATACTTTATATATATATATATATATATACATCCCGCTATCATTATGTCATCTTTTCATGTTGCAGTCATTTGGCATCACTAAGAAATACTATAATTTTCGAATTTTAATTCGTGTATGTTTGTTGAGCGCATTTTTTAATGCCCTGTATCGTTCTCAGTTTTCTAAAATGTTGATTTTTAAAATTTAAATTATATACAAAAATTTTTACACTTCACAGCCATTTTGACTTCCACCACATAAAAATGTGTATTTGCGGTGTATTTGCCGTCAATCGATGTTGCCACGAGTTAAAAATATCAATCGTTTGAGGCCAGGTAGAAAAGGTATATTATAAACCATATAAAAGGTGGGTTCTTTACCTGTTCGGCTAGTTCGGCTGGTAAGGGTCCAAATATTTTACAAGTTGAATTGTGTTTATTTTATTTCATCTGCTAAATTATAATTTTCTCATAACGACTTAAAATATTTGTTTGAAAAATTAATTTTGGGTCATTCCATTTCAAATCACTCAATTTTGGAGCAAAAAAAATTTGGACCTCTGATTTGTCTGAAAATTGGTATATAGCTTCTGCGGGACGTAAAAATAAGATATTTAAGGTCAAAAAATCTTCTTCTTCTTTTTTTCTCAAAATGTTATTTTATTCTATTTTACAGTGATTTGGTGTTTATTTATACAAATTTCCATTTTCTCTCGTAAAGTATCAATGGAAAACATAATATTTTAATAGAAGGGACTCAAAAATGTCATTATATGGCATTATAACAAGTTACTTTGATTCAATACAAGCTTTTGATCAAATTTTATAGTATAGAAAACGTTAAAATACCGTTTTTTTTACATTTTTCTCCATTCCCAAAATGCATCATAATCGATTTGGCTGAAAATTTGCCCACAGATAGACAAAACATAGGACTTTAAGTGGTCATAAGGATTTGAATTATATTACAATACCCAAAAAGTTACATGCAATATTATAGTCAAAAATATAGGCGTCTACTGTAAGTAAAATTAACTCGAAAATATCGACCTCACGACAAAAATTGTTAAAAAGAAATTGTAATAATTGTAAATACGATTTATTTGGAACAATTTCAGTTCCTTCCATTTTTGTCGAAAAGTTAAAAGTGGCGGAGATATTGAGCAAAACAGGTTCTCCTTTAAAATCAAGATGGCCGCTAACGTAACGGAGGAATTCATTCGCGATTTTAAATTTAGGCTACTATTGACTCCCCTAAAGATCAGAAAAATAAATTTTTGTGCAGCTTGGCATTCAAGGTCAAATGCTATCCCGACTGGACTAATATATACTTTTGAGTATGATATTACTGCATGTAACTTTTTTGGTATTACAATATATTTCAAATCCTTCTAACCACTTAAACTCCTATCTTTTAGCTATCTGCGGGCAAATTTTTAGCCAAATCGATGATGATGTATTTTGGGAATGAAGGAAAATGTAAAAAACGGTATATTAACGTTTTTTACACTATATAATTTGATCAAAAACTTGTTTTGATTCAAAATAACTTGTTATAATGCCATATAATGACATTTTTGAGTCATTTCTATTAAAATATTATGTTTTTCATTGATACTTTACGACAGAAAATGCAAATTTGTTTAAATAAACACCAAATCACTGTAAAATCGCATAAAATAACATTTTGAGAAAAAAGAAGAAGAAGACCTTAAATATCTTCTTTTTACGTCCCGCAGAAGCTATATACCAATTTTCAGACAAATCGGAGATCAAAATTTTTTCGCCTAAGTGATTTGACATGGAATGTACCTTTTACATTTTCGTTTAATTTACTTACGGTTTTTGTTCAGAATTTTGAAGAAACGCTTGGTTTGACATAAAATTTGGGACACGCATAGCTAATATGTTAAAGAAAAAAAGTGATATTGTGCCGATATGTGCTTTTGATCTGGAGGTGAGTTTCGTACGTTATCGGGGATGAAAACAAATACGTTCAAATAAGTCCGGAATTGGATACACTGACTAATTCTAAACAACTTCTATTTTATAGAGTTTTTTCACTAAGTCAATAATTTTAGAGATATTTGCGAGTGAATATGTTCATTTTTCAACAAAAAAAAACACGTTTTTAGACGGTTTTTCGCAAATAACTCAAAAAGTAGGTACCTACTTTATTGAAAAAAAATTAGCAAATAGCAAATATAGCTTATAGAAAAGTGTAAAAATGGTATATGTGTCAGGTCTGTAGACCCAGTAGAAGCAGAGTTATTGCTAAGCTTTGTTTTAAAACCAAGAGGATTAGGTAAACTAAAAAGACAGATTCACACCCAAGAAATCACTAGAAATATCTTCAAATACATCTTCCTTTTTTGGTTGATCATATCGGCCTTTGACGGTAATATTGACTAAAAATCTAAAACTAAAAGGAATAACGCAGAAAATACAAAAATCGCTAATAAAATAAATAAACTAACCTATGAAATGCCAATAATGTTAAAATTTTATAAATGTCATTATTGTCAAAATTTGATATGAGTAAAATTGCCTGAGGTTGTACCAATTACAAACAAGGTTTACGGCGCGGGAAATTTGAATTACTCTTAGTTTAAAAACAGACTATAATTAAAAATAACCTCTTATATGTCAAATTCCAAATCGAATATTTTAACGTGAAATAAAAAAAATGAAACACTTTTCTAGGAAAACTTATTACAACTTTTTTGAAGTGTTTAAGAAAACGTTTATTTTTATTTTTTTAAAAAGATTCTAGCAGCAAGAGTAAGCAAGTTACGCTCAAAATACAGTTGTTTCTTTTTTTTTTGGTTAAAAATATCGTAAAAATCTCCCTCTAATTAACAGCCCAAATGGAATTAATCGTTACCACTTCACAAGTAACTTTATGTATTGTTTGTGTTTGTAAGTTTCATCAGTTCAAAGTGCTTATTTGTGAAAAAATTTGGTTTTAAAGTAAATTTTAAATCTTTAATTTTGAAAAAAAAGACTTTTTTCAAAATAACTTAAAAATTATTAGTGATACCAAATATCTTAAAGAGTAAAAAATGTAGGTTTTGCTTTTTTAAATATTTGGGATTTTTTGATTTTCTGGAAGACAAAAATTGGTTAAGATATGGCTGTTTAAAATTTGCATATACATACTCGTGACTAGTGATTCGTTCGAGCCCTTTCAACAAACCCCCTTTCAAAAATAAGCATTTTTAACCAATGCAACTTACAGATCATATACAGGGTGTCCCCGAAAATAGTGCGTTCCTTAAAGGTATAGATAGAAAGCACAATGTAGAGCAAAAAATTCTTATAACATTTTCAGCCGTTTAAAACTTTTATAGAACAAAATTTGCTTAGAATTAGAATTAGTTAGTTTATCCACTCCCGGACTTATTTTGAACGTATGTTTTTTCACCCCCAAGAAGGGGTGAAATTCACATCCAGGACAAGAGAACATATCGGCATAATCTCACTTTTTTCTTTGGCATTTTAGCTACGTGTGTGCCAAATTTCATGTCAATCCAAGCGGTTCTTTAAAATCTGGAGGTTTTGCGATATTTTACCGTGAGTGAATGGAATAATTGCCGTTGTGACTTTTAGATAAGAAGTCATTATCACAATGACATAGTCAGGTTAACTGAATTATATAATTATTGTTTTTATCATTAAATGTGAAAACCTAGAATTATCCATGTCTGTGCGTCAATAAACACAACTCCTCTGTTAGTAGGACAGAAAGAATGACAAATAAGGTGTCAAATGAAAGCCTATAACCAAAATATGATATTACATGTGAGAAGTTTGACCTCGGACTGCCTGTTCCAGAGTTGCAACCGAAAGTACTGTTTTAAATTCGTCGAAATAGTACAAACTATTCGTATCTTTCGCGGTAACGATTCCGTACTTGTCCAGGACAACTTCGCATGCGCACTTTAAAAATCGCATGCGCACTTTAAAAAAGAGAACGCTCTTTTTTAAAGTGCGCATGCGAAGTTGTCCTGGACAAGTACGGAATCGTTACCGCGAACGATACTATTATTCAACGCTACTAAGAAAGACCAGAACAAATACATACTTCCGGTTTCATGCCTGTCTGTTCGTCCATGTCTGTCGGTGAACAAAATTCATCCGTCATATCAACTGACAAAAAGTTACACGAAGAGTTCAAATATCGACTGCCGGTTCAACTTCCGGTCACTTTGGGTGAAAAATTAGAACTTACGATGTCCAATTGCTTGTTACAATTTTTTTATAAGTGTTCTACTCTATCTATTCTGACTTTTTCTATAACTTACTTAGATCACATATAATTTAATACAGTTTTGATGTCAGGGTTTTCAAAATTTATGTGGTGAGTTCCAGTATGTGATGAATGAAAAACGACTCCATAAGCAGAAGAAAAAAGTGTTCTTTAAAGTGTTCTCAAAACCTAAGACAATACATCGACTCACAAGAGCGTTGTGACAGTAGCAGAAATTCGTGTTGGGGTTTGAATTACTTTCTCATACGGCTTACTCTCCTGACTTGGCCCCCTCCGATTATTAAGTGTTCCCAAATCTGAAGAAATGACTCGTAAATAAAAAAATCAGCTGAGATAATTGAAGAAAAAAATAACTATTTTTCAGAGCTTCCAGAATCGTATTATGCGCACGGCATCGACATAAAAAATTTGTAAAACCGTTAAAATCGCTGTATTGAACATATTGAATAAAATTAAGGAATTTTCATGAAAACATGTTTTTCATGAAAATATGTCTACTTTTATAGGACGCACTTCAGCAGTTCATAAAAAAAGCTTACAGACTTTCTAATGCTCTTTGCTAAATAGCAAAAATAACAAAAATTTTATTACTCATGAAGAAGATCAAGCAGCTAAATTTAAAGTAAAATCATTAGATGGCATATTAATAGATATGGAACAGAATTTGATATCCACTTCTGAACCCACCTCAGAAGAAGTGGACGAAATAGAGTAATTGGGAGTCCTTCAAAGGTCACCTGAGCACTCAGAACCTAGTACCAGTACATGCAGCTGCGATAATATTAAAGAGAAAGATAATTAAAAATTGCGAGAAACACTGCAAGACCCGAAGACAAAAAAGAAACAAAAATTAATGTGCTAAATAAAAGTATTGATTCGTTACTGCAGAACTAGAACTGTTATATGGAGCTATACTAGTCTGGATCGGTGTAAATTAAATGAGAAAGAAAATAATATAATAAACACATTTTAAGAGCAGATAGAGAAATATATGGATTATCAGAAGGTTCAAACGGCAGAATTATCAACGATAAACAAGAAAAAGTCAACGAGATAATGATTGTTTACCAACTGTTTTATTATAATTAGGGGTACGGAATAGATGCGAATTTCGGCGAAATTTTTAACAAAAATGAGATAAATGTGAAATATGGAGTTTTTGTTTATTTCCGCGAAGTACCTGCAGGTGCTCAACTCGTCCGTAAATAAGTAGGTACTTAGTCACGTAGTAAATAAGGAATGGAAAGATTTTACGGAAGTCGGAAAGTTTTCTATTGTACATAAATTTTAAAAGGTGTTTATTTTTCTAACACGTGTTGAAACAGAAGGAACTTTCATTGTTCATCATTAAATAGATAAAGATAAGATAAGGAATTGATATTTTTCAATGTTGATTCTTTGAGAAATATAAATAATCCGACTGTTGTTATCTGCATTTCGGTCTTTTGTATTGGTAAAAATCTAAGTAGGAATAAAAGTCGGCTAATTCTTATTTTCTAAACATATAAATTAGTCAAACAAGACAATCAGTGCTCATTCTGTCAATTTTTACTAAGAACATGGTCTATCAAAAAAGTTTTCATAGTAACATAAAGTTACTTAAAGTATCCCCTAAAATGGGACGCCCTAAAACAATTTTGAGTGATCGAGTCAAAGAATTTTCAACAGATGACCTATATCTGTGTGACACAAGACATAATTGCTACACAGTGCAGTTTTTCGTCATTTGCTAAAGCAGCATTACAAAGCATTTGGAGTCCAACGAACAGCGTAGACGCAGAACGATTCTTCAGCACATATTATTGTAGTGACAGTGACAGATCGAATAACAGCTCTTAAAGAGTCGAATGTCGAAATTACAACGATGTTAGCTTTTAATTAATGTTTTCTGTTGTTTTACTCGTAGTTAAAAATAAATGCGAAATTTTGTAATTATAAAAAAAGTAAATGCGAAATTCATGTTTTTTATTTGCGAAAATTCCGTACCCCTAATTATAATTAGTTATAAAATAGCTTAAATGGGGAAAAGCTGTAAGCTTAGACCAAACACCAGTAGGGGGCATCCAATTAATTGAGTGAAAAAAAATTAAATGTATAACAATATTCACTTCATTTACTGAAAAGGCATTGTCCCGCAAGAATGGTTGAAATCACAATTAATAGCCCTACAAAAAGACAAGCGCTTAAAAGTGATAAGACCATTGAACAATAAGCCTGTAAGCTACCTTTTAAACACATGCTCAAAAATAATCCATAACGCAAGGATTGTTAGGAAATTCTTTTATAGACTTCAGGCAACAAATTCTCCTGATCATGTTTAAAAAACGTACGGAATGTACTAAATAAAAAAATATATTTATCATTTAAAAATATATACCCTTATACTATAACATAATTCTAACGTTGAATATAATATAATGCTTTCCTGTGGAGTATACAAAGGATGGTCCTGTTTTTCCCGCACGCTGCCTTGTTTAGTCTTCTTTGTCGTTTAATTCGTTAAATTCTATCCTCTTATGTCACGGCTTCAGGAAGAAGTGGATATATGCAGTGAACGGGAGGCCTATGTCGAACAGTGAACGAAGGGGGCCTTTTCGCGTTTATCATGTAGAGAAGTCACCTGTCAAAAACTGGACGTATGTAATCGTATTCACTTTGTTAAATACTGTCACATAATATGTCATACACCTCTGTGCGTTAATCCATTTTATTTCTACAATTTTAAGGTGCTATTACATGCCGCCATTTTGATTTGTCTACAGTCGCATTCTGCCCGTTAAATCCCATCGTTTGAGGCGCTGTACGTCACGACTGGATCAATTGTAGCGAAGCTACATGACTAAGGCCCTTTTAACATGTTGCTGTATTTGATTTTTCTGTTCCATTTTATATTATTTGTCAAATACTATTATTTGAGGTGCTGTACATCACGATTGGACCAATAGGACCGTAGATACAAGACTAAGGCCCTTTTGACATGCTGCTGTACTTGATTTTTCTATGTCATTGTATTCTATTTGACAAATCCAGTTATTTGAGGTGCTGTACTCCACGATTGGACCAATAGGAGCGAAGATACGTAAATAAGGCCCTTTTTTCATGTTGCTGTATTTGATTATTCTGTGTCATTGTATTCTGTTCGTTAAACCCTATCATTTGAGGTGCTGTATGTCACGATTGGACCAATAAGACCGAAGATACATAACAAAGGCCCTTTTGACTTGTTGCTTGCTGTATTTGATTTGTTTGTGTCAAATTTGATTCTATTGGTCAAGTCCTATTACTTAAGATGCCGTACGTCACGATTGGACTAATAGGACCGAAGATACGCTACTAAGGCCCTTTTTACATGCTGTTGTATTTGATTTTTCTATGTCATTGTATTCTGTTTGTCAAATCCTATCATTTGAGGTGCTATATATCACGTTTGGTCTAACAGGACCGAAGATACATAACTAAGGCCCTTTTGACATGCTGCTGTGTTTGATTTTTCTGTGTCATTGTCTTCTATGATGCCTAAGGCATGTCTATGATATGCCTTATTTTTAAATAAAACAAGTAATTGGACTTCGTAAGTCCTAGGTTTTCACCCAAAGTAATCGAAAGTAGAACTGGAAGACAATATTTGAATTTTACGTGTAACTTTGCGTGGATTGATATACGAATTTAATAATTTTGAGTCATTTTTACTAAACTTTCACATTTGTCACCTCATTTGTAATTCTACCCGGTATAATGGCGGAGGAGTTATATTGGCGGTCGTACGGACCGACAGAAAGATTGCCTAGGTCAAATATCTCACCTTTAGTACCATCCTTGGATTATAAGCTTTCATTTGACACCTCATTTATCATTCTAGCTGGTATAATGATGGAAGAGTTATATTCGCGGTCGGACGGACCGACGGACAGACCGCCTAGGTCAAATATCTCACCTTTAGTACCATCCTTGGATTATCAGCTTTCATTTGACACCTCATTTGTCATTCTACCTGGTATAATGACGGAGAAGTTATATTCGCGGTCGTACGGACCGACGGAAAGACAGCCTAGATCAAATATCTCACCTTTAGTACCATCCTTGGATCATAAGCTTTCATTTGACACCTCATTTATCATTCAAGCTGTTATAATGATGGAGGAGTTATATTCGCGGTCGTACGGACCGACGGAAAGACAGCCTAGGTCAAATATCTCACCTTTAGTACCATCCTTGGATTATAAGCTTTCATTTGACCTCATTTGTCATTCTACCTGGTATAATGATGGAGGAGTTATATTCGCGGTCGGACAGACCAACGGACAGACCGCCAAGGTCAAAGATCTCACATTTAGTACCATCCTTGGATTTTTAGCTTTCATTGGACACCTCATTTGTCATTCTACCTGGTATAATGACAGAGAAGTTATATTCGCGGTCGTACGGACCGACGGAAAGACAGCCTAGGTCAAATATCTCACCTTTAGTACCATCCTTGGATCATAAGCTTTCATTTGACACCTCATTTATCATTCAAGCTGGTATAATGATGGAGGAGTTATATTCGCGGTCGTACGGACCGACGGAAAGACAGCCTAGGTCAAATATCTCACCTTTAGTACCATCCTTGGATTATAAGCTTTCATTTGACACCTCATTTGTCATTCTACCTGGTATAAAGACGTAGAAGTTATATTCGCGGTCGTACGGACCGACGGAAAGACAGCCTAGGTCAAATATCTCACCTTTAGTACCATCCTTGGATCATAAGCTTTCATTTGACGCCTCATTTATCATTCTAGCTGGTATAATGAGGGAGGAGTTATATTCGCGGTCGGACGGACCGACGGACAGACAGCCTAGGTCAAATATCTCATTTTTAGTACCATCCTTTGATTATAAGCTTTCATTTGACACCTCATTTGTCATTCTACCTGGTATAATGACGGAGAATTTATATTCGCGGTCGTACGGACCGACGGAAAGACAGCCTAGGTCAAAGATCTCACCTTTAGTACCATCCTTGAATCATAAGCTTTCATTTGACACCTCATTTGTCATTCTACCTGGTATAATGACGGAGAAGTTATATTCGCGGTCGTACGGACCGACGCGACGGAAAGACAGCCTAGGTCAAATATCTCACCTTTAGTACCATCCTCGGATTATCAGTTTTCATTTGACACCTCCTTTGTCATTCTACCTGGTATAATGACAGATAAGTTATATTCGCGGTCGTACGGACCGACGGAAAGACAGCCTAGGTCAAATATCTCACCTTTAGTACCATCCTTGGATCATAAGCTTTCATTTGACACCTCATTTATCATTCAAGCTGGTATAATGATGGAGGAGTTATATTCGCGGTCGTACGGACCGACGGAAAGACAGCCTAGGTCAAATATCTCATTTTTAGTACCATCCTTTGATTATAAGCTTTCATTTGACACCTCATTTGTCATTCTACCTGGTATAATGACGGAGAATTTATATTCGCGGTCGTACGGACCGACGGAAAGACAGCCTAGGTCAAAGATCTCACCTTCAGTACCATTCTTGGATTATCAGCTTTCATTTGACACCTCCTTTGTCATTCTACCTGGTATAATGACAGAGAAGTTATATTCGCGGTCGTACGGACCGACGGAAAAACAACCTAGGTCAAAGATCTCACCTTTAGTACCATCCTTGAATCATAAGCTTTCATTTGACACCTCATTTGTCATTCTACCTGGAATAATGACGGAGAATTTATATTCGCGGTCGTACGGACCGACGGAAAGACAGCCTAGGTCAAAGATCTCACCTTTAGTACCATCCTTGAATCATAAGCTTTCATTTGACACCTCATTTGTCATTCTACCTGGTGTAATGACGGAGAAGTTATATTCGCGGTCGTACGGACCGACGCGACGGAAAGACAGCCTAGGTCAAATATCTCACCTTTAGTACCATCCTCGGATTATCAGCTTTCATTTGACACCTCATTTGTCATTCTACCTGGTATAATGACGGAGGAGTTATATTCGCGGTCGTACGGACCGACGGAAAGACAGCCTAGGTCAAATATCTCATTTTTAGTACCATCCTTGGATTATAAGCTTTCATTGGACACCTCATTTGTCATTCTACCTGGTATAATGATGGAGGAGCTATATTCGCGGTCGGACAGACCGACGGACAGACCGCCAAGGTCAAATATCTCACCTTTAGTACCATCCTTGTATTATCAGCTTTCCGTTGACACCTCATTTGTCATTCTAGCTGGTATATTGACGGAGGAGTTGTGATTACAGACAGACGGACGGACAGACGGACGTGGATAATACAAAGTTTTCACATTTTTTCAAAATTGGGTGAAAACAACATGATGCCAGAATGGTTTGTTGATGAAAATAATATATACATTCTCAAATTGCCTATTTTTCGGTGTGGATAATATTGTATTCAACAGTGATGCCAAATTTCTGATGCCAAAATGATTGATAATGAAAGTGGGATATACGTTTTCATGTATATAGCGGCAGCGACAAAACGGTAAAACACTGAACTAAATGTATATAATATTTTCACTGTACCATCATTTTGGACTCAAACATTTTATGGAATAAACTTATATAACTTAGTAAGGGATAAACAAAGAAAGCTGATATATTAAAGTAACATCAAGAAATCAAATCTCTAACTACCGAGTTGATTAGACTTCTGGTAACAAGTGCAGGAAAAAAGTTATTAAGGTAGTGTAAAGTGGCATCGATATACAGATGCCACTTTGCAAGACGATGCCAAATCGATGGTAAATGCATAATGTATCGATGCCAAATTGAAAGTAGGCAAATATATAAAGCAGTTAGGTAATATTGACTGACACTATGTAAAATCTTGTTAATTTTGAGGTTGCAGTCATAAATTTCAGGGGGCAGGATAAGTAAAACTCTTAATTATTATCAAGCTTTCGCAAAATTTATTTGCTTCTTCAAGATATGCTAAAAAAGTTTTAGTAAATACAATGAAATTAAGATGATAAAAAATATTGTACATAAAAAGCATAAAAAACACCTCACGTTGTAAGTTTTTTATGCTTTTTATGTACAATATTTTTTATCATCTTAATTTCATTGTATTTACTAAAACTTTTTTAGCATATCTTGAAGAAGCAAATAAATTTTGCGAAAGCTTGATAATAATTAAGAGTTTTACTTATCCTGCCCCCTGAAATTTATGACTGCAACCTCAAAATTAACAAGATTTTATATATATATATATATATATATATATATATATATATATATATATATATATATATATATATATATATATATATATATATATATATATATATATATATATATATATATATATATATATATATAAATTCGTATTCTTCCGATTGTTCCCCACTTGACAACTAGTGTTTGACCATGTTTTTCCCTGTAATTGACCCATACCAAACGATATAAATAAAACTTCAATTTGATATGTTACCATTTTATATACATTTTATATGTATAGTTTTATATTAACTTACTTCTTCCTAGGTATTGCAGTGGAAAATTTGTACCTAATACGATTCAGTTTTGGCTGCTCCAGCCTACATAAGAGTTGAACTTTAGTGACTATGCTAATATCACCGTCAATATGCTTATAGGTTGACTTATCTTCGTGAACAGGACAAAGAGCTTGAACTTCTATTATTTCATCTCGACTATATAACTATGTTTAGAATAGTACAAACGTAGTTGTGTGATATTTTTTCCAGGAAAACTAACTAAATAAAATTCCCCGTCCTTTACTTGCATTTCTTTTTCAGCAATTTTGGCTAAGGGTTCCTCTTCGTTGTCACTCGTGAAATGTTCTGATCAGTGGCGACGAGTGACTTTTTCTAAAGTGTTACCAAAACCAGAAGTATTTTATAAATATTTTTATATATACAGTGTTCCCATACATCAAAGTTTGTCCGACTAGACACCGTGAATTTTCAGCTTGCTATTAATCAACTTTTTTTTGGTACGCGCGATCCAGGTCTATTATAAAAATAGATGAAATACAGAAATAAATAAAAAATTAAAAATTTAAGAAATTATATAAAGTATCTACAAACTAAAAACATACCTATTTGTTGTTTTTAGGTAAAATATGTATTATATCACCTTTATACTTTATTAAAAAATCCAAATTGTAGGTATAATTAGTATACTAATCAGTACATTAATTTGTCATTTTTAGCCTAAAATATTAAATAATTTTTATTTTATTGATTATACACTACAATGTACTGTATAATCAATATTATTATATGTCATGTAATAATGTTGTTAATTAATATATTTCGACAAGTAATTAAAATCGATTAATATGATTTATATAGGATAAAAAGGTATAGGTAGATATGTTATCTGTATAGTAAGCAAGTACAGTTACAGTGCGACAAGCGAGTGGTGGCGGCTGACCTTCTCGTATTCTGCATTTGTCGCTGTGTATTTTCGCTCAAGGTCACGCGCCAGCACTGGTTTGTCGGCTTGTACAAGTTATAAACTAATAATTAATAATGCATATTATGCAATAATCGAATCCAAAGGGCCGGTACGGTTAACTAACCGGAGTTTAATCGAGAAAATACCGGCCCTAAGAATAACAGACTTCATAAATGGAATTATAATTATTACCTATAATTATAATAATAATTAAAATTGCATTTATTAAGTCTGATATTCTTACGGTCGGTATTTTCTGTCCCGATTAGCTAACCGGGACATAAAGTACCTACCGGCCCTTACCTAGCCGTGTCACCAAATTAAAATTTGGTAACACGAATACTAATCCACAGCGGCTTAAGAGTCATCGTGCCCGCAAAATTTTCAGAGACGATCCAGTCCTGACCGATACAAAGATCCTACCATCGTTGCCACTCACAGAAGTGGTAAATAACGGTGCGGCGCACGGTAAGGGCACAGTATAAAGAGGGAACCTCTATATACTGTGGTAAGGGCGTATTATAATAACGTGCAACCGATTTTACATAAACTCGCTGATATTTTCGTGCTTCTAGTTGGCTATTTTACTGAATTAGGTAGATACTATTAACAAATATTTCTATTTATTTTTATTTTTAATTTTTATTTTATTTTTATTTTTAAAAAATATAAATGGAATTATTTCATAGTAGTCATAAAATATTTATTTGCAAATTTTAACTGTTACCAATGGTAACAATGGTTACATGGACGCTTCGCCAGTGGTTCTGATATATCGTCAAGACTTGTTTCGCTTTCAGACTATTCTTCATCTCCCTCGCTTTCGGAATAATCTATTTTAGATTTTTGGTTTTTGTCTGAACTTTTTTCTGATTTTTAAAATTTTTATTTACAGCTTTTTGCTGCTTTTCTTCCTTTTTTCTTTTTCTTATTATAGCTCTTTCTTCTTTTTCTTTTAATTCTTTCATTTTCAAGGTTTCTTTGTTTTCATGATACTCAAGCCATTTTTTTGACGTAGTAGCATAGGGCAGCCTTTCCTTTTTCACAACTTTGTTTTTCTTTTCAGGCGACTCTTCTGGCCAAAAAATGTGGTCTAAAAAGGAAGTGCTAATTTTTCGGTTCTATAAATTTTGGTTAGGGCTAGACATCGATGGCCTTGGGGGCGTTGTTTCGTTCAGCAGTACATTGCTATGGATAATAATGGTGTTATTTTTCTGAGGTGTTTTAAGGTCTTTCTTAATAGCTTCCAAAGAAATAGTCTCGCTTGGACAAACGTCTTCTTGAGCGTTATTGTAATTTACTATATGTATCATTTCTCCTCCAATACCTGTATCATCCTTTGCTTTATCTTCTATTTCTTCTGTTATATCACGTCTTTCTTCTTTTCCGGTTTTCACATAATTTGCGTCATCTTCTATTATGTCACACTTTTTTTCACCTCTGTCGGTATTATCCTTCACTTTATCAGCTAACCCTTCTATATTGTCGTAGTTATCTTCTCCTGCTACAACGTTTGCTTCAGTTGCTACCAAACTAAACCTTGCTTCTTCTTTGTCTCTTATATTATTTTTTTATTTTCTTTAATGTTATTCTATTCTTTTTCTGCATCTAGAACTTCACTTTCTTTTGTTTCTTTACATCTCATCTTTAACTTCGTCCATATTTCAAACAACTCCTTTGCTGATTCGTCACCTGTCCATTCACCCATTTCAGCACGTTTAAATTCTTTTCTTCTTTTCAACGGCATTAGTGATTCAAAATAAAGAAAATGTGGAATCTTAAATTCAGTGGGTTTATTTCTACTTATATTATTTTTCTTGTTTTCCCCCAAAATTCTGGAAGGGTCTTGTATGCATTTGCCAAAGTCTATATCATCTACATTGTAGGGATATAATCCACACTTACGAAATCCGTTTTTAACAGAATCCTCACTAACTCGCTCTATGGCATTTTCTAATAGAAGGGAAAGGTTGCTTTGTTAACTGGCTTATTATTATTCGCTCTTCTCCAATTAAGAAAAATTTTCCTCCAACTAGCTTTTAAGGGTTCAAATAATGAAATTTCTGCCGGCTGCAGAATATGCGTTGCATTTGGGAAAAGTGAGTAAAGAAAACTGCCATTCTCTGCGCAAAATTTGATGAGATTATAGGTCAAATGAGATTTATGACCGTTCAAGAAATACAGTATAGGGAATTTCACGCCTTTTTGTTTTATAAATGGAAGAAGTGTGCTACACACGTAACTATGGAACGTTTGGCTTGACATCCAACCTTTTTTAGACCTTACTATACAATTAGTCAGGTATGAGTTAGGCGTAATGAAATAAAATAAAATATCTTACCAATGACCCAGTCCGGATTTGTGTTTCGTACTATTTCTGCAGGAATTCGCTCATAGGGGTAAACAACCATAGGAGGATAAATTTGTCCCTCTGCTGAAATTGTAAAGAGAACTGTAATGCATTCTTTTTCTGAACCAGATTTGATTTCATAGAAATTGTTCATCCCTTTTGGTCCTAAGACCAAACCTGTTTTAGGATTTGTAGCAAAAACTGACTCATCAGAGTTAAATATTCTTGTGGGATCTTGTAAGATATCTTCGGCGTTTTTACTTGCAAGGTATCTGCGTATATCTTCATGCCACTACCTGATACTGGTTTCAGAAACGTAGGATCTCGCTGTATTTAAAGATTCTGCGTGGCGCTGAGAAATTTCTGGATGGCGCCTGAGGAATGCATTAAACCATTTATTTCCCGGTAAGCCATCTTTGAAAGGATTGGGACGACCATCACTATCGATTATAGCTTTTACTGTTTCACAAAGCAGGTTTTTGTTTAGAGGAAATCCTTTGTGGGCTGAAGCAGTGATTCAACGCACTAATATGTTTTCCTCCTCTGCGGTCAAAACGGTCGGAGGACCCATTTTTCGTTTTTCCGGGGTTCTACCTTTTAGTTTGTTAATAAGGGTAGAATGAGGAACATTATACGTCCTTTCTTCACCACGTATTGAACATACGTTGTTCCTAATATCCTCAATGGCTTGTAATAGGTCATTTTCTAAGTATTTGAAAAATACTTTGGCTTTCTTAACCGTGGCAGCCATTTTGCTGAAAAAGAAATAATATAAAAATTTCAAATCAGTGATTGACCAGTGGTAAAGCTAGTTGTTGACCACTACACGGTGCCAGTAGTTAACCACTGTTTTTTGTGGTCAAAATCTGGACAGACATTTTCATTTGCAATTTTAATAAGGCAAAGCACTCAAATAATAAATGGTGTGCATTGTAAGAGCAAAAAAGATGGAAAATAGTCACTATTGCCGAAATCTAGTAATTGACCAATGAGGTTATTTACTAGATAATAAGTATAATTTTCAATCCCATAATTGACCATTCAATTTTTTCCCAAAAAAAACTCGAAAATATATTAAAATACTATCAAAAATCTTTTATGCCCTGTATCTAATTTTGATTAGAATCCATTTAACGCCGTTGTTTGTATATGGGCCGGTTGTTCAAACGCTAATCAAAAATGATCATTATTAAATATTTAATTACTGTCACCAACTGTCAATGTCAACTTTGTTTGGGTTGCTGAAAACATAATTATGGATTACAATTATGAAATTAGTTAATCAATTATGTTAATAATTGTTATGTTAATTGATTAACTAATCTCATAATTATAATCAATTATGTTTTCAGCAACCCAATAAAAGTTGACATTGACAGTTGGTGACAGTAATTAAATATTTGATAGTGATCAATGTTGATTATAATTAAGTCCCCTTAACAACCATCAAATAACAACACCCCTCATTCGTACGTCAGTCAGTTGATTGTAATCAATTATGTTAAATATCATTATGATAATTAACGTAATTGATTAATTAATTAATTATTAAATATTAATTGACATAATAATTATTAATATAATTGATTAATGAATAATTAATCTCATAATTGTAATCAATTATGTTTTCAGCAACCCAAAGTTGACATTAACAGTTGGTGACAGTAATTAAATATTTGATAATGATCATTGATTCAATTTTTGATTAGCGTTTGAACAACCGGCCCTGTCTTTTCGATGATTACAGATTTAAATAAAACTGTTCACTTACCATGCTTATTACTAATTCACACACTGTAACTGAAAATTGACAAGAATCAATTTGTTACGCGCTCTATATAAATAAAGTAGTAGTATTACGGCACCAACTACTAGCCGAAGGTTAAAACAATACAGGAAACCTATTACATAGACGTTAAGATTTCCAGGTATCTTATTTTTAGCTTTAGGGCCAGCACAGACGGTGAAACGAAACTGAACGAAACCCTCTTGAAATTATTAGTTTGAAATTTGAGTCAAGTGTTTACCACACGCGCCGCAACCCCAAACCTCACATCTGTTTTCTGCGAGAACAGACATCTGTTAAAATTTCGAGTTCAAGTGATAAAAAACTTGTGAAAAAAGTGATTATGTATTTATATCTTCGACAGAGAAGAAGGTGTAAAAGAAGAACTATGTGGAAATGTTACCGGCCAAACCCGATTTCAGGACAAACTAGTTTGTCCTAACCGCCTTAGAATAAACTATAGTATGGCCTAGGCCAAACTAGTTTATCCTATCGCGAATTATGGTGCAATAACCCCAGAGGTCAGCGATCGCAATCAGCAGTTTTACCTTTTATATTCAGCATTTTGATTTTATATAAAAGTAATATCGTTGTAATTAATTTCATTTATTTTCGATCAATTAAAAGTGAAGTATATTTGTAAAAGTTAATAAAGGGTCTTTTTAAAAAGTACCTTAGTGAGTTTAAACCTTTAAGGCCCAGTTTTTCAGTAACTGGTTAAAATTTTGGTTAGCTAACCTAGTTTAAATTTTAACCAATATCATGATACTATAAATAATTATTTATGTTGTTTATAGTATAATGGTTAAACCATCTATTCTAATGGGTATCGGTTAAAATCTTGGTCAACTTAAACGGGTTTAAACGCTAACCTAGTACTGAAAAACTGATTAACCATAAATTTTCGGTGACCAAAAAATAAATAGGTTAACCCAGCACTGAAAAACCGACCCTATGTGGCACAGTGCAGTAGGAAAAGTGGGAGAGTCCTTTACCAGATCCTCGTCGTTTTTAAACGTTTACCCGCTACGAACCAACTTCCAGGGAAAACCATAGCAGTTCAACCCCAGAAGTGTACGGAAGGCCAGTGTCAACGTGTAAAAATCCATTTATATGCCGAAAGACGATAAGAAGAAAGCAGAAAAGAAGCCAGTTCCTTCGAAAAGAAATGCACCAAAGCATAATCTTCTATCTGTAAGCAAATTTAATATTTTTTCTAATCCTAATTTAATTGCTTCACAAATTTCATCGCTTAAAATTAGTAATTCTCTTTCAACTATCAGTGAATCGATTGTCGAACCTGGTGCTGCTTCTATTTAAATTCTGGTGCTGCTTGTACAAAATAATTCAGTTGCTCAATTTAGTTTAAAAGCTAACGATAATTCTTCAAATAATACTCCAATAAGCTTAGATATACCGTCTTTACTTATTACTCCTGCTCCCGCTAGTCAATTAGATACTATGGCCGTGGCACCCGCTCCCGCTCTTGTCTTTGATGTCAATAAACATCTATCTGTCGTACCTGATTACGATGGAAACCCTAACGAACTGCATAACTTCATTGAAGTTACTACAATGGTTCTTGATCATTTCTGGGATCGTACTAATCCCGAAAGCTTTCAAAATCACATGTTGACTCGAGGCGTAATGAATAAAATTAAAGGGCGTGCTCGAGAAGTCATTTCTGTATATGGGTGTAACTGGAACACAATAAGGACCACGCTAATACAAAATTTTGCCGACCAACGCAATGAAAATTCGCTCACACGAGATATGGTAAACTTGAAGCAAGGGTCCAATGAATCTCCCCAACAATTTCATGAAAAAGTAATGACACTTTTAAACACAATTTCAAATCATATCGAACTACATAACGATAATGAAGCTGTAAAAGCAAGCAAAAAGACATTCTTTCAACAACAAGCCCTAACTACGTTCCTAGCAGGATTAAGGGAACCAATAGGATCAACCATACGATCAATGAGGCCTACAAGCTTCGCTGTCGCTCTCCGATTTATCCAAGAAGAGAACAATATCAGATACTCACAAAGAACCAATTTCTCATTGCCCAATAAAACTACTCACATACAACCCCAGAGACAGCCGCAGTTCGTAACAGCACCACAATGGCAACAACCCATGCCAGGCCTCAGTTACATCAACCATTTTTTGGAAATAATCCAAGACCGTCACGACCACAACAGTCCACATTTAATCCAAGATGGCCACTACGAATATCTCAGAATGCCTTTTGGATTAAAGAATGCACCAGCTACATTCCAGAGGATAATGGACAACGTGCTTAAAGGATTCGTAGGAGACATCTGCTTAGTATACATGGATGACATTATCGTATACTCAACCTCACTCCAGGAACACATGGTCAACCTTAAGAAAATCTTCGAGAGACTACGAGAAACAAAGTTCAAGATACAGATAGATAAATGCGAATTTCTGAAAAAGGAAGTAGAATTTTTGGATCATGTCGTAACTCCTGAAGGAATAAAACCAAATCCAAGCAAAATTAAAGCCATAATAGACTATCCCATACCAAGGACAGCAAAAGAGATTAGAGGATTTCTCGGACTACTTGGCTATTACAGGAAGTTCATCAAGGATTTCGCAAAAATAACAAAGCCTGTCACCTTATGCTTGAAGAAAGATGCCAAAATAGAACACACTGAACAATTCCTCAACTGTATCAAAATCTGCAAAAACCTGCTAACCAACGAACCACTTCTACAATACCCGGATTTCACGCAGCCTTTCAATCTCACCATAGATGCAATTAACTTTGCAATAGGTGCCATTCTGCCACAGGGTCCTGTAGGACAAGATAAACCCATCGCGTATGCATCACGAACACTGAACGAAACAGAGCTCAAATATTCCACCATCGAAAAGGAAATGCTTGCATTCGTATGGGCTACTAAATATTTTCGACCTTATTTATTTGGAAGAAAGTTCAAAATCCTCTCCGATCATCGACCACTTCAACGGCTATTCTCTCTAAAAGATCCGAACTCAAAACTTGTTAGATGGAGGTTAAAACTCGAAGAATTCGACTACGAAGTCATATATAAAAAAGGAAAATTCAATACCAACGCTGATGCATTATCCCGTATTGAAATCCATACTAAAGAAATAAACACCGTTGATGAGCACATGGAAGAAATAATCAGCCTATTATCCAGAAAAGAAGATGACGACATATCCATGGTCAGCCAACAAGTTCTCTATATCATCAAGACAACAACACAGACGGTACCCAGCATTCTACAGAAGAAAACCCAATACTCGGAATTCCAATCAGCGAAAGACCATTGAACTGTTACAACAATCAAATCATATTCAAATTGGTAAACTACAATCCTGCAAAACCTATAACAGAACAGTGCTTCGTAACAAAGAAAAGAATGCACATCCAACTCGACAACAGCGACCTAAAAAATGATATTTTCAACTTCTTCAAAAATTACGTTGATACAAAAAAGAACTACGCCATCCTATTCGAAACTGATGAACTCTACCAGACTGTCTGCAACATACTTCGTGAAACATTCAAGAATTCTGCATTTGATCTTGTCAAATGCAACAACCTCTTAGAAGATATAAACAGTACAGAGAGACAAAAAACCATCGTACAAGACTATCACCAAGGAAAAACAAACCATAGAGGAATTAACGAAACAGAAATTCAAATCAGAAAACACTATTATTGGCCAACGTTGAAAAAGGACTTAGAAGAATATATTAATCTCTGCGATACTTGTCAAACAAACAAATACGACAGAAATCCCGAAAAACCGAAGTTTATGTTAACCCCAACACCAACGAAACCACTGGAAATTGTTCACGTAGACACATTCCAAGCAGCAGGACAAAAATTCCTTACCATCATCGACGCATTTTCAAAATACGGACAAGCATACCCAATAGAAGGATCAAACGCTATCAACATTTTAAACGCATTCCTGTTATTCATCACACATCATGGACTACCACATATAGTATAGTATAGTTGATCCAAAAGATGGCATAACCCAGACATCCAAAGTTAAAGTTATCCTTCAACATCAAATTGTTCTATATGGTCCACACAATGTCCAGAAAAAAGTCACACCATTTTGAGCGTCGGGTTTGGGGGGGAGAGGGGGAGAAATCGGTAAATTCGTAGTTTTTTAAGTTTTTCGCCAATATTTCTAAAACTATGCGGTTTAGCATGAACAACCCTATATACAAAATTGTTCTACATTAAATTTGAAATAAAAAAGGCCCTATGCATAATCTTTCTAAAATGAATGTGGTTCCAAAGTAACAGAGGTGGTATAGTATAACTGGTCCAAGAAAAGGCCTAACCAAAACATCCAAAATAAAAGTTTTCCTCCAACACCAAAATGTTCTATATGGTCCACATATTGTTCAGTAAAAAGTTACACCATTTTGAGCGTCCGGTTTGGAAGGGAGATGGGAGAAAAGCCGGTAAATTAGTAGTTTTTTACGTTTTTCGTCAATATTTCTAAAACTATGCTTTATCGTAAACAATGTTACATACAAAAATGTTCTACATGAAATTTAAAACAAAATATGTTCTATACATAATTATTATAAAATCAACGGTTCCAGAGTTACAGAGGGTGAAAAGTCGAAGTTTTCGATACTTTTTATATTTTTTGGGCAATATTTATGATATAACTATACCAAAAACCCAGACATCCAAAGTGCAAGTTATCCTCCAACACCAAATTGTTCTATCATCATCATAGTCATTAACATCTTAGTAGATGTGTTGTGGTTCATAATTGGGCTTCAGCAGCTCGGACAGTTTGATTGATAATATTTCTCCACTGGTCGCGGTCATCAGTTACATGTATTGCCTCAGTATACTGTTTGTTGAGAAGCTTTTTAGTAATGTCCGCCCATCGCTGTGGAGATCTTCCGCGTTGGCGTTGAGTCTGAGGCCTTCCTTGGACCACCAACCGCTCCATTTTGTGATCACTTCGATGGATATGACCAAAGAACTTTAAAATTCTAGAGTAAACGGTACTGGAGAGACGCTGATCCGGTTTAATTTCATGCAGAACCGAGATATTTGTACGGCGAGCCGTCCATGGAATTCGAAGCAGGCGTCTCCATGTCCACATTTCAAAGGCGTCTATACGTCGTCTATCTGATTATTTGACTATCCATGTCTCGCATGCATAGTAAAATATGGAAAAAACCAGAGTTGAAACGAGTCTCTTTTTGTTTGTCATAGTAATGTGACGATCACGCCAGACCCCGTTTAGTTCACTCATTGCTGCTCTTGCTAGTTGAATGCGTCTTCTAATTTCGGGTTCACAACTGCCTGTGTTGTTAACTAGAGCTCCAAAATATATCATAGATGAGACTACCTCGCATCCCGCAATAGTTTGGGTTTCAGGAAACTGTTGTTGGCGATCAATAACCATGATTTTGGTTTTGTTGTAGTTAACCATGAGTCCAAATTTAGCACTTTCTACCTCGATTTTTTTTAATAATTCAGTAATTTCTTCTGGAGTAGAGGCTAGAAGTGTAGTGTCGTCTGCGAAACGCAAGTTAGATATTTTAACACCACCTAGGTTTACTCCTCCCTCCTAACCATCCAAGACTCTGCGCATTATGAACTCCGAATAGATATTAAATAATAAGGGAGATAAAACGCATCCTTGGCGTACTCCCTTCTCCAAAGTGCATTTGTCAGACAGGTATCCGTCCATTCGAATATATGCCAGGTTATCTTGGTACAGTTTGCTAATAAGGTGAGTCAAGTGTTTAGGTACACCCATTGTCGTCAATATGTTCCATAGTTTGTCCCATCTAACATTATCAAAGGCCTTTGTATAATCGACGAAACATATAAATATCGGGATCTGGTATTCTCTGGCTTTTTCTATGATGTTTCTTGCATTAAGGATTTGTTCTCTAGTACCTCTGCCCTTTACAAATCCAGCCTGCTCAGGTGCTATTTGCCAACTTATGAAGTTTTCTAGACGCCGTTGCAGTATGTAGAGGATCACCTTACTGGCGTGTGATATTAGAGCTAATAGCCTGTAGTTGTTACAATTATTTGTTGAACCTTTCTTATGAAGAGGTATGATTATGGTCTTTCTCCAATCCTCAGGCCAGACGCCTGTGTGCCATATTTCATTACACAATCGATGTAATATTTTCACTCCACATTCCGGAAGATGCTTCAAGACGTCTGCAGTAATGAGATCATATCCTGCTGCTTTGTTTAACTTAAGTCTTTTTAAAGCGAATTCCACCTCGGAAAAAAGTATGTCAGGTTCAGATTCAAAACTAGTGTGGTGTGTCTTTGTTGAAGGAGAATGGAAAGTGGAGGTCTGGCAGTCAGGTACAAACGGGGTGTCCGCTGGCATCTGGTCCGTATTGGCGTATAAAGACTTACAATACGCCCTCCAAACATCAATAACCTTGTCCAAATCCGTCTGTACATTACCTTCATCATCTTTGATAGACCAAGATTTCTGCTTGAATTTACGTGTGAGTAGTCTGACTTTATCAAAGAGTTCTTTGGTGTTATTTGTGTCGGCATGTAGTTGAATTTCTCTGCAGATTTTCTCTATATGTTTGTTTTTGTCTCGTCTACAAGCAGCCTGAATAGCTCTAGATAGCTGTCGGTACTGGGAATTCCTGAGAGGGTTCTCGATTCCAGCAATTTTAAGTTTTCTACGTTCTTCAACGAGGTCAAAAGTATCTGCAGACATCCACACTTTTTTTTGGTCCGGTTGAAACGGCATTAGACTATGCCTCGCAGTCAGTCAAGGTCTGTATCAAGGTATTTTTAAAAGATAACCAAATCTTTTCGGAATCATGAGTGACGATAGTTGGTAAAATATTTTCGAATCTTTCATTACATTGGCTTTTAAATTGTTGTGTATCTTTTATTTTTGATATCCTCTTGTTTCGGATCCTAGCACATGCCTTGAATTTTTGCTTTAGCGTTGCAAAAAGAAGTTGGTGGTCAGAGCCGCAGTCAGCGCTAGGTCGTGTTTTACATTGGCTAATAGATGTTTTCCAGCGATGTTTAATCATTATGTAATCGATTTGATTTCGGTGTCGTCCGTTAGGTGAGATCCAAGTGTACAATCTTCTGGGGTGGTGCTTATACATAGAGTTCATTATTGTCAAGTCATTGTCAACGCAGAACTGGATAAGGCGGTCTCCCCTTGAATTACGTTCACCTATTCCATATCTACCCACAATATTTCGTATATGTTCGTCAGCCATAGTAACTCCGATTTTTGAGTTTAAATCACCCATGATGATAGCGATTTCTTTATTTGGGATATTTTGCAGATATGATTCCAGTTCGTTGAAAAAAGATTCAGTTGTATCATCATCAGCAGTTGAGGTAGGCGCATAGACCTGAATCAAATGGACAATAGAGGGAGATCCATTTAGTTTTAAGGAAATTATACGATCACTGATAGCTTGATATCCCAGTATATAAGAAGAAAGAGATTTTGAAACCCAAAAGCCAACACCATTGATACTTTTGTTAGTGTTGCCGGAAAAGCACATGAAATGTCCCAAATTAGTTATGTAGTGCCCCTCGTTACGGAAGTGAAGTTCAGAGAGCCCGGCCACAGAGATATTGGTTCGTTCCAGTTCCTTCTCCAGAATAGCTTGTTTGTCCGGTTGTAAAAGACCACGGACATTCCATGTAGCTATGTTGTATGGTTTGCGGTTATTAAGTTTTTGTTTTTCACCAGTAGTACATTTCGCATGTAAAGCCTGATGAGTCACGTCTACATGCCCGGTAACTGATTTCACACATTCCTCCCCGGACGAGAAGATGCGCCGGGTGCCATCCGGATCGCGAAGCTCATCATCCGAGGCCTCGCAGCTATTGCTCATATCATGAACTTTCGTGGGTGAAATAAAGGGGTGGTTTCCCGTTGCCTTCCCCTTTGGTTGGGAGTGCTAATAAGGAAATTTGTTTAAACATGGTTAGTAGGAAAGGACAATGGTATCTACTGTTTGGACTTAGTAGATATACCAAGGCTCGCGTGGGCAGGGTCGCATACCTGAAGTAGGCCTATCACCTATTGGGTTTATAGACGAGTCTCTACCCGCTACCCTGAGGAAATTAGGAGTGTGTGAATGGGGAGAGGCGCAAGTTACGCAGTTTGTGTGTAGGGTGCGCGACATGTATATGCAACACACCCCCCGCGCAAAAAGGACCTCTTCCACTCAAACACGGTCAAGAGGACTCATCCGACACTCGGGGTGTGGCTGAGATAGGTTCTTGGTAAATAAATGGGTATGGGTCGAGATGGAATGTTGGGTAAGGACAGCGGTCAGCTGCTCCTGCGTTCGCCTCTTACGACCAGTAGGAGATACTGTGGGTGTATTCTTTTTAGTGGCCCGAATCCCACACGGGAATTGTTCTATATGGTCCACATAATGTTCAGAAAAAAGTCACACCATTTTGAGCGTCGAGTTTGGGGAGGGAGAGGGGAGAGAAATCAGTAAATATAAAAAGTATCGAAAACCTCCACTTTCACTCTCCGTAACTCTGGAACCGTTGATTTTATAACAATTATGTATAGAACCTTTTTTGTTTTAAATTTTATGTAGAATATTTTTCTATAGAACATTCCTTACGCTAAAGCATAGTTTTAGAAATATTGACGAAAAACTTAAAAAAACTACTAATTTACCGACTTCTCCCCCATCTCCCCCCCAAACCGGACGCTCAAAATGGTGTAACTTTTTACTGAACAATATGTGGACCATATAGAACAATTTGGTGTTGAAGGAAAACTTTTACTTTGGATGTCTGGTTTAGGCCTTTTTTTGGACCAATTATACTATACTACCTCCGTAACTTTGGAACCGTTCATTTTAGAAGGGTAATGCATGGGGCCTTTTTTATTTTAAATTTAATGTAGAACAATTTTGTGTAGAAGGTTATTCATGCTAAACCGCTTAGTTTTAGAAATATTGACGAAAAACTTAAAAAACTACGAATTTGCAGATTTCTCCCCCCTCTCCCCCCAAACCCGACGCTCAAAATGGTGTGACTTTTTTCTGAACATTATGTGGACCATATAGAACAATTTGGTGCTGGAGGATAACTTTCACTTTGGATGTCTGGGTTTGGGTCTAACTATACCATACTAATATGATAATTTCGGACAGTGGAACCGAATTTAAAAATGGACTCGTTCAAGAATTCGTGGACACTCATAAGATTCTAATCCACTACACAACACCTGATAACCCGGAATCCAATGGAATGGTCGAGCGCTTTCACTCCACAATCATAGAGCATTTTCGAATATTAAAAGAAAAAAAGAAAACACTTAACATAAAAGACCAGATGCTTTACGCCATAATGGCATACAACAACTATATCCATTCAGCTACCAAACAGAAGCCCATCAACGTTCTCAATGGTCACATAGATGCCCGAAATCCATTCGACATTGACATGAACAGAACACTTATAAATAATTACACACAGGAGCACAGATTGAAAACAAAAGAGATGTAAGTATAAAGAAATAAATAAGAAATTGCAAGAAAGCAAACAGAAAAACATTAAAAAATTGAACGAAAAACTACACTCACCTATAACATATAAACCAAGCACGAAAATCTACACTCGAAAAACAGTAAAACGAAACAAATTGCTCCCCAGATTTTCATCCAAAATAGTCAAAAATAACAATCCTGTTACTATTGATACCCAAGATACTACGGTGCACAAGAAGAACATTAAACATCAACCACCAATGAAAACTAACCCCAAAAATACTTTACAGATGTATCTCAGTAACAGCCCAAGAAGTGAAGATCGAGGACCTTCGAGACAATCCAGGAATCCTTCCTGTTAAGATCGGAGAAGCCAGAATCCAAACTAGCACTCACGATTTCATCCACTATTTCCAATTAGAACCAATAGCACAAGAAATCGAAACATTAGAATCTCAATATCAAACTACAACCATGGCTATAAAAAATGGACTCAGCCAACCGTACTTCGACAGTCTACAGAACTTCGACCAAACATTGCAATATCTCCTCAAAACAGCCCAAGAGAAACTCGACCCATTCTATCCAGCAACCAGAAATAAAAGAGGTCTTATCAATGGCTTAGGAAGTATTATAAAATCCATATCAGGAAACTTAGATCAAGAAGATGCAGTAAGATATGATGCTGCAATTCAGACACTTAAACAGAATATTATCAACAGAATATTATTAACAACATCAACAACCAATTAAGCCTTAATAAGAAAATAATTAACAACTACATATAATGAGACAGTAACGTTGCTAACCCACAATCAAGAGATAATAGCAGCAGAAACCAACAGAATCCGAACGGATTTAAATCAATTCGTCTTTGATTTCAACCGCTACATGCAAGTTCGAAATGTTCTAGACCAGATGAATTTAGCCTTACAAACTATCATACAAATATTAGATGACTTACAGACAGCAATTACGTTTGTCAAAATCAAAACTCTTCACAATGGACTTCAGACGAAATCAGATGGACCATCCAGAAGATGTAAGAACATCATCCAGCTTCTCAGCTACCGTACCTCCAAGAAAAAGATCTGATGAAATACTACGAGATAGTAGAAGTAGATGGTTATTATTCCAACCATTCTCTAGTCTTTATCTTACATTTCCCCATTCTTCATTCCAAAGTATTCACATATTTTCATTTATATTCACTTCCAACCATCAACAATACAATAATTATCCCACCTGGGCCATATTTAGTTTCTAATTCTGAACTTTTCCAATACATGGACCTACCATGCAGAAAAAGCGAACCGAAGAAATTCATCTGTCCAGAGAAGTTTCCACAAGAAAATACAGAAACCGATGACTGCATAAATCAAATCCTAAAATTATCCAACGATGCCGCTCAATGTCAAAACGTGCCGATCACAATTAGCACAACAATTATCCAAAAAGTATCTGAAGCCCACTATATTGCTGTTTTTCCAAAAGCTACTAAAATTTCCACCCACTGTTCTACTTCCAAAATTGAAGTACTAGAAGGAACATTCCTGATAGAACTACCCCCAGGATGCGAGTTCAGAACCAACAACGAGGTTTACATCAACTCCAAAGCAGCAGTAAAAGAAGAACCTTTAACCCTGCCAAAGATCAAAATTAAATTTCAAGGAGAAGATCCAACCGTGAAGCCTCTGAAGTTAGACAGAATCCAATTAGATGAACTGCATAAGCTCTCAACCGATGAAGAAAGACTCCAACCCGTGTCCCTAACAACAATGGACCATTATCATCTGTGGACACCACCAATATATTTCCTGGCAATTACCCTTATCATTCTCCTGGTTTACAAATTACGACAGTTATGGAAAAAGAAGAAAATGGAAGAAGGCGAAGAGGAAGAGGATGCAGCCGATACGGAACCAACGCCTTCAGTTTTGTTCATCCCTCACAAAACTTCTCAAGGGGATAGAGAAATTATGGTGCAATAACCCCAGAGGTCAGCGATCGCAATCAGAAGTTTTACCTTTTATATTCAGCATTTTGATTTTATATAAAAGTAATATCATTGTAATTAATTTCAGTTATTTTCGATCAATTAAAAGTGAAGTATATTTGTAAAAGTTAATAAAGGGTCTTTTTAAAAAGTACCTTAGTGAGTTTAAACCTTTAAGTCGCGCGTAGGTCAAACTATTTATCCTAGGCCAAACTAGTTTATCCTGATATAAATAAACACACTTCAGGCCAAACTAGTTTATCCTGATATAATAAAGATTCACACTTCAGGATAAACTAGTACGGCCTTCTTTATCTTCTTCTTGTAGTGCCTATCCGTTCGGATGTTGGCGACCATCATGGCAATCTCTACTTTTCACACTGCTGCTCTGAAGACTTGTAGTGGTTGTGTTGAACCACGTACGTAGATTTTTCTAGGTCTTTTTTAGATGCGTCTGTAAATACGATATGATGATTTTTAACATAATTTTCTATGTCTGAATAATCATATTTGTCAAAATGCGCCCATAACGCTCGCATAAGGCGCGCGAAACGCGCGCATTATGCTCGCACAATATGCGCGTCAGGCGCGCATTATGCGCACGTTTTGCGCGCTTTATTCACGCCTTTTGCGCGCATTATGCGCGCGTTTTACGCGCCCTCTGCGTACGTTTTGCGAGCCTTATGCGCGAGTTTTGCGAGCTTTATGCGCGCTTTAAGCACGCGTGTTTTGCGCGCCTTATGCGCGCGTTTTGTGCGCGAGAAATATGATGTTTAATTCAGACATAGAAAATTATTTTAAAAATCATTATATCGTATTTACAGACGCATCTAAAAAAAGACCTAGAAAAATCTACGTATGTGGTTCAACACAACCACTACAAGTCTTTTCAGAGCAGCAGTGTGAAAAGTAGAGATTGCCATGATGGTCGCCAACATCCGAAACGGATAGGCACTACAAGAAGAAGAAGAAGAAGGCCGTACTAGTTTATCCTGAAGTGTGAATCTTTATTATATCAGGATAAACTAGTTTGGCCTGAAGTGTGCGTCTTTATATCAGGATAAACTAGTTTGGCCTAGGCCAAACTAGTTTGGCCTGAAGTGTGTTTATTTATATCAGGATAAACTAGTTTGGCCTAGGATAAACTAGTTTGGCCTACGCGCGATAGGATAAACTAGTTTGGCCTAGGCCATACTAGTTTAGCCTGAAGTGTGTTTATTTATATCAGGATAAACTAGTTTGGCCTAGGATAAACTAGTTTGACCTAGTCATTTTCGTCATCAGCCATTTTTAAAGTACCCACAACGACACAAAAACACGAAATCCGATAAAAACGCAAACTCAAGTTTCCTGCATACCGGTTTCAATGAAACTGATATAGACCGGTCTAGTTAGACTCAAAAAGGAGGAGTGAGGCTACAATAATTACCATCAAGCTGAAAATTGGCAGGATTGTTCAAAATACCATCATAAATGAAATTTAAAAAGTCCTCATAAATCCGACCCCTGCTAAAAATTTTACGCGGGGTCAAAGGTCATCAAATATGGTTTTTAGCGATTTTCAGCGAAACGGTTAGTTTTATCGTAAAATTAGTTCTAACAAAAAATGTAGATTAGATAATTATCTATAAAAAATGTCTTATTACTTTTTTTTCTGAGAGTCACCGTTTTTGAGATATAACGATTCAAAAAGTGGTAATCGTCATAATATGCGCACACGTTTTCACACCACCTTTGAGGTAGTGTACTTAGCGCGTTTTTTTAACGTGGTTTCCCCAGTAGGCCTATTCCACAAATCTGTTATGATTCTGTTTAATTTAAAGCTATTTAATAATTGATATTGGCAAGGGTTAAAAATGATAAAAGTTATACAGTGCGGTGGAATAAGTGTTGCCCCCCCCCTGTTAACTTGTTTATTTTAAGAATATAAGCAAAACGCTCGGACAGGTCGATTTTTAAACTAACCATAGTATATTATAGCATCAATGATTCGAACTTTACGCGATCCCTCTTCAGGTGACAGCCATAACTTTGATTTTTTTAAATGGGAAAGTACATCATGTGACACTTCATTTAAAAGCTCTTAAAATACTGAGTTCAAAAATGTATAATACTTTAATCCTGTTTGAGAGCGTAGGCAAAAAAATTTCGGTCGAATTCTTTCTAGATGCAATCATTTTTTTCGAATCCTGAAAAAACCAATAAATATTTTTGAAAAATTTAAACGCAGAATGAAATATTACAGTATTCTCGATGGTCCAAAGTCCCTGAGAACTCCTATAATGTTTATTTTAATAAGTCACAGTGGTGGAAAAAAGAGAAAATTTAGTGTGATTTTTAATTTCAAATATATCATTCAAAAGAAACTTTTTGTTTATTCTAAGGGACTGTCAGCCCTCGGTAATAATCTAATATTTCATTATGCGTTTCAATTTTTCAAAAATACTTATTAGTTTTCTCAGAATTCGAAAAAAATAAATGCGTTTAAAAAGAGTTCGACCGAAATTTTGGGCCTGCAATCTCAAAAATGATTAAAGTATTATACATTTTTGAAATCAGTATTTTAAAAGCTGTTAAATGAGGTGTCACATGATGTACTTTACCATTTAAAAAAAAATCAAAGTTATGCCTGTCACCTGAAGAGGAATCGCGTAAAGTTCGAAACGTTGATGCTATAATATACTATGGTTAGTTTAAAATTCGACCTGTCCGAGCGTTTTGCTTATATTCTTAAAATAAACAAGTTAACAGGGGGGGGGCAACACTTATTCCACCGCACTGTATGTATACAGGGTGTAACGAAAATACAGGTCATAAATTTAATCACATATTCTGGGACCAAAAATAGTTCCTTTAAACCCCCCTAAACTTTTGTGTACGTTCTAATTAAATTATTATTGTAGTACCATTACTTAAACACAATATTTTTAAACCTTTTTTGGCTCTTAGTACTTTTTCGAAAAGTCAGTTTTTATCGAGATATTTTGAATATTTGTCAAATCCACCACATATTTGTATATGGTTATGTACGATTATGGAGACTTGGTAATAATATGAAAATTTATGTATGATTTACATTTTTAGGTATATTTTGAACCGTATTAAAAAAGAAGCCATATCTCGATAAAAGGTGCCTTCTCGAAAAAATACAAAGAGGCAAAAAAGTTTTAAAAACACTGTGTTTAACTAATGGTGCCGCAGAAATATTTTAATTGGAACGTACACAAACATTTGGGGGGTTTAAAAGAACAAAACCCCCATAAAATTTTTATGTAAACATATTAAAAAATAAGCCTCAACTCGATAAAAACTGCCTTATTGAAAAAATACTAAGAGGCAAAAAAGTTTTAGGAATATTAAATTTAACTAATGGTATCACAATAATAATTTAATTGAGACGTAAACAAAAGTTTGGGGGGGTTTAAGGGAACAAAACCCCCATAAAATTTTTATCGGGTGTACAAATTTCACTATAATTTTTCTTTAAGATTCTCCTGCCATAAGAATGCCACATATCCATTTTCAATAAAAAATCTCTAATAGTTTTCGATATATTCGAAAAAATCGATTTTCATTTTGTAACTTCAAAGGGCTATAACTTTTTTTTGTGCATATTTGTACTAAGGTAAGTTAGGTTCAATCGAACTATTTTTGGTCCCAGAATATGTGATTTAATTTATGACCTGTATTTTTGTTACACCCTGTATAGCGGTATAAATTAAAAAATAGGGAAATTTATCAAACTGGTTCATAATTTTCTAATACTTTTGCTTCCCTTGTTCTTCTTCTCATTGTTCTTCTTCCTCTTCTTCATCTTCTAGTTCTTCTTCTTCTTCTTCTTCTTCTTGTTCTTCTTCTTCTTCTTCTTCTTCTTGTTCACCCTGGGTGCAAGTAAAAAGTAAATTGTCCCAATAATGACACATCGCATGGCTCCTCGATAGAATCAAATGCAATTGTTGGTGATTCAACATTGGAGCACGACCGGTTTTGACAATTAGTGCATGCTACCGTACAAAAAAGTTCAACTTTTTTGCAACCACATTTAACGCTACATCCCTTTTTACAGTTGCAAAAAATTGTGTTCAGGAGTTTTTCCGGCGCAGGTGGGAGTAAAGTTTGAATTGGTTCTAATGAACTGTTTCGTAAAGTTTCGAAGTTTTATCGTAAAATTAGCTCTAACAAAAAATTTAGATTAGATATTTATCTATAAAAAATATCTTAATAGTTTTTTTTTAGAGCCACTGTTTTTGAGAAACAACGATTCAAAGAGTTGATAGACTTCTAATCGTCATAATATATCCAGGTATATACATCACTGAAGCTGTAATACAAGTAAACATAATATTCTATCGGTCAACTTAACTTATATTACACATAATAATATAAGATTATAAATATGATAATGTTTCTACTATACAGCTTGCGGTCTACCGAGGGATGCAATGTATAAGCTGTATTATATTACAGTGCCAACAAAAAAATCTTTACAAAGTGAATGTAACTCAACAAAAATAGTAAATTGATATGACAAAGTATTAACTTATAATGATTCTTTTTATTTATGCGCTTTAGTTCAATTTGTAAAGATGGGTTTTGTCGGAATAACCACGTTCGTCGGCTAATCTAATCACCCTACCTATTCTTTTCTCAGAAGGGTTTGAACATAATAATGAAAAACAACTTTCTAGGCAAATTTTTAATCATTTCAATCTATGACAGTATCTACCACTCAAGACAATAATATTAGACCTACAGAGTTCACTACTGAAGAGATCATACAAGCAGCAGAAAGTATAAAGCCAGGAAAAGCACCAGGTCCAGATAAAGTAACGCCAGAAGCAATAAAACTGGTAGTAAAAGAGAAACCTGAAGTGATGCGCAAAGTATTCAATGAATTGTTGAACACACAAGAATTCCCAGATAAACTGAAGTTGGCGAGACTCGTATTATTACCAAAACCAGGAAAGAACCCGGACGAAGCCAGCTCATATAGACCTCTATGCTTACTAGATTGCATAGGAAAATTATATGAAGGTCTTATAAAGAAACGTCTTGAAGACGAACTTGAAATTCTGGGAAAAATTTCAGATAGACAGTACGGTTTTAGAAAATCCAGATCGGCTATAGATGCGGTGAAGAAGATCTCTGATACTGTAAAAAGATCAGAAAAAAGATGGGCCATTCTTGTGATGTTCGACGTGAAGAACGCCTTCAACTCTGCAAATTGGCATCACATACTAACGAAGCTCGAAGTGGCAGGAGTGTCAGACTACATCATAAATATTATAAATAAATACCTGACAAACAGATATTTAAATGTGGCATATAATACAGACATGAAACTCTCATCAGGAGTACCGCAAGGGTCCGTTTTGGGACCTACTCTATGGAATGTACTGTACAACGGGGTATTGGAAATAGACTATGGGCAAGACACCTACGCCATAGCATATGCAGATGACCTTGCAATCCTAATAGAGTCTAACATAAACGGGGATATTGAAGAAAAGGTGATAAGTTGTTACAGAAAAGTCAACAGGTGGATGACAGAGAATGACCTAGAGTTGGCAAGTAGTAAAACAGACATAGTAATATTAAAGGGACCAAGACAGAGACCAACTTTGAGCTTTGATTTAAATGGTAGTATTATAGAACCGAGTAACTGTGCTAAATATCTGGGCATACACCTTGATTCAGGTTTGAGATACACTAAACACCTTATAAATACAGTTCAGAAAGCCGAACAGAGAATTGCTGCTATGACAAAGATTATGCCAAATATAGGCGGACCTAGCAACTATAAAAGAAAATTGTATCTCCAGGTAGTACAATCCACCCTCCTATATGGGGCACCTGTATGGCTTGAAGCGTTGAGATACAAAAAATATGAGGAAATATTAACGAGAAGTCAAAGAAAACCCCTCCTGAAGGTAGTAAGTGCATACCGAACTACATCGACGATAGCTCTACAGGTGATCGCGGGTACGCTCCCCATTCACCTCCTAGCAAAAGAGCGTAATATTATATACGAAAATGATAACGGTCACCTAATAGGAGTGAAAGCCGAGGTAAGAGAGCAAATGCTAAACGAATGGCAACAAGAATGGGAGCAACAGATAGAAAAAGCACAATGGACGAAAACACTAATTCCAGATGTGAAAGAGTGGTACCAATGTAGGTTTAAAAGAATAAATTACTTTTTTACACAATTCCTGACCGGGCACGGCTCATTCAGGTCTTACACATATCGTATAAGGAAAACTGAAGATGACTTATGTATAGAATGTGGAGTGCGTGACGACGCAGAGCATTGTGTATTCCATTGCAACGTTTTCCACGATAAACAACAAGACATGAGAAGAAAACTAGGTGAGATAACACCAGAGACTATAATGAATGTAGCCATGCAAAGCAAAGAAAATTTCAACGTGATAGTAGACCTAATAATAGAGATAATAAAAAAAAAGGAAACGAGAGAGAGAGCGAGACAAGATGGGAGATGAGAGAGTGACAGAAGACATCGTCAAGGACATTTTATCATTTATTTTACTTATACACCTTTATCTATACACTTTTATCTTTACAATGTTTTATGAATACTTATTTTATCTTACTTTATTTTATTTCAGTTGTGTAAACTTCGTATTATTTTAACTTTTTTCATATACTCTTCTTTTTGTACACAGTACTCAATGTTTTATTTCTAGAACAAATAAAAGAATAACTACTCCTCACAGTCGGCTCCACCGACATGGAGTAGAGATAGGGTCAGCAGCGGGGCATCTGAAGTACCGTTTGTTAAAAATACGTACCGGGTGTCCACGGCTGGAATGAGGGGGTTTTAGTGGGTAGGCAGTTGCGTTTTCACGATTGATTCGCTCGGCTTCACGGGTGTCTGAATCGGGCAAGCGGACTGAATCCCACACACCAGGGTAGAGGGCAGAACACTAATTTCTTGGGGTGCTGCGGTCTACCCTGACGGTCTTATGAAGATTTCCTCCTTCCCAAAAAAAAAAAAAAAAAAAGTATCTACCACTCAACAGAAATTTCTTGCAAATACTTACAACAAATCTCGGTTCATTTCAATGTTGAAAGATAAGTTTATTGCTGAAAATATATCGGTAAAACAAGCTAATAATTATGCTGACGTAATGATAATTGAAACAGCCATACAGCAATTCAATTTAACAAATACAACTATTGTTGTAGGTGAAGATGTAGACTTGCTCGTATTACTCACTGGTAGAACTCCAATCGAAAAAACTATCTTTTTTTTAAACCTGGAAAAGCTCAACACCAATCGGAAATATATTCATCGAAAAGTTTATCTACTTTTGCAAAATGTCAAAATCATATACTATTTTTACACGCAATAACTGGCTGTGATACGACATCTGCATTTTTCAGGAGGGGTAAAACTGTTTTTAAAATGTTTGAAAAACAAGATTTACTTGAATGTGCTGAAGTTTTTAAAAAAACTAATTCAACTCCACAAGAAGTTATTTCCAACGGAATTAGCTTTCTTCTCTCTATGTATGGAGCGCCTAAGAAAACCATGTGCTTAGATAAATTTCGATATGCATGTTCTTTTTTAAGTACTCGAAACAAAAAACAAGTGCAGGTATCTTGTCTTCCTCCAACCTCAGCGGCTGCTCATCAACATCTTTTTCGGGTATATTACCAAGTTCAAGTGTGGCTTGGTTATCAGCTAGATCCAAAAGACTGGGGATGGAAATTAGTCAACAGTTCATTAGAACCAATTAAAACTTTACTCCCACCTGCGCCGGAAAAACCCCTGAACACAATTTTTTGCAACTGTAAAAAGGGATGTAGCGCTAAATGTGGTTGCAAAGAAGTTGAACTGTTTTGTACGGTAGCATGCACTAATTGTCAAAACCGGTCGTGCTCCAATGTTGAATCACCAACAATTGAAGATTCATTTGATTCTATCGAGGAGCCATGCGGTGTGTCATTATTGGGACAATTTACTTGCACCCAGGATGAACAAGAAGAAGAAGAAGAAGAAGAAGAAGAAGAAGAAGAAGAAGAACAAGAAGAAGAAGAAGAAGAACTAGAAAATGAAGAAGAGGAAGAAGAACAATGAGAAGAAGAACAAGGGAAGCAAAAGTATTAGAAAATTATGAACCAGTTTGATAAATTTCCCTTTTTTTAATTTATACCGCTATATATAACTTTTATCATTTTTAACCCTTGCCAATATCAATTATTAAATAGCTTTAAATTAAACAGAATCATAACAGATCCGTGGAATAGGCCTACTGGGGAAACCACGTTAAAAAAACGCGCTAAGTACACTACCTCAAAGGTGGTGTGGAAACGTGTGCGCATATTATGACGATTACCACTTTTTGAATCGTTATATCTCAAAAACGGTGGCTCTCAGGGAAAAAAGTAATAAGACATTTTTTATAGATAATTATCTAATCTACATTTTTTGTTAGAACTAATTTTACGATAAAACTTACCGTTTCGCTGAAAATCGCTAAAAACCATATTTGGTGACTTCGACCCCTCGTAAAATTTTTAGCAGGGGTCGGATTTATGAGGACTTTTTAAATTTCATTTATGATGGTATTTTGAACAATCCTGCCAATTTTCAGCTTGATGGTAATTTTTGTAGCCTCGGATGCGTAAGTTGACCGGAGTAATATAATACAGAGAGAGTCTGTAATTTGGACTAAATTCAATATCTCAAATAATAATTGTTTTTTCGAAAAATGCTCAAACCCGTCGATTAGTATTTCAAATTGTTCTTTTTGCCACACAAAAATAATGTATACAGGGTGTCCCAATTTAGATATATGACGTCATCGTTGATTTTCTTAAATGGCAACACTGTCATTATGATAGCTATTTTGATAAGGTGTGTAAAGTTACACACAACTGCAAAATATCAAATTTTTATTCTCTACCATTTACAAGTTAATAGAAAATAACAAAGTTATGTCTGTAATTTGGAATAAATTCAATAATTAAAATACTAATTGCTTTCTTGAAAAATGCTAAGACCCGTCGATTAGTATTTCGAATTGTCATTTTTGACATACAATAATAATGTATACAGGGTGTTCCAATTTAGAGATATGACGTCATCGTTGATTTTTTTTAAATGGCAACACTGCCATTTTGATAGCTATTTTGATATGGTATGTAAAGTTATACACAACTGTAAAATTTCAAATTTTTATTCCCTACAATTTACAAGATAATAAAAAATAACAAAGTTATGAAAAACAATAATCAAATTATAATTGAATTATTTCAATTAAGCAAATGCTCATAAGGTTGCCCATTGACAATTTGACAATAATTGAGGGCAACATTATGAGTATTTGCTTAATTGAAATAATTAAATTCAATTATTATTTGATTACTTGTTTTCCATAACTTTGATATTTTTTATTATCTTGTAAATGGTAAGAAATAAAAATTTGAAATTTTGCTGTTGTGTATAACTATACACACTTTATCAAAATAGCTATCAAAATGACAGTGTTGCCATTAAAGAAAATTAACGATGACGTCATATCTCTAAATTGGGACACCCTGTATACATTATTATTGTATGTCAAAACTGACAATTTGAAATACTAATCGACGGGTCTGAGAATTTTTCAAAAAAACCATCAGTATTTTAATTATTGAATTTATTCCAAATTACAGACATAACTTTGTTATTTTCTATTATCTTGTAAATGGTAAAGAATAAAAATTTGATATTTTGCAGTTGTGTATAACCGTTGACTGATAAATATACTGGAAGATACGAAACTAAATGAGCGTTTATGTACGACACCAGTGGTTTTAGAAATAGATGGCGTTAGCAGCTTTCTAGGTACGAGATTGAATTTACCTGAGACAACGATGAGACGTATTCAGGTAGCTTTGGTTATCGGAATTTGGAGTCGGTCGGGTCGAACGGATTATAATAAAAATTATTTATTTCTTTTGATGCATTTAAATTTGAGTTCTCATTCAACGATAACAATGGCAATCTTTAAAATAATTATTGGAGTGTACCTATGTATTACTTTCTAAAAACTCGTTTTTAAATTAGCAAGAATACCTAATTGTGGTTGTAATTTGTCTTTTAATTTGAATTCTTGAAACAAATCATTGAATATTCTAAAGTTTATTTAATAATTTTATATAATATATACAATAATATAATTTATTTAATAAAAAAAATATTTAACGAGGAAAATACTCATTGGGTGATTTTAGATATTGTAAATTTCTTATTTGCCTCATAATCTCGATACAAAATTAGGTAGTTATTTTCGTTAATTACAGTCTCTTCTGATGATTGTATATTTTGTTTGGAGATATTGCAACCGTATTTACTTAAATGAAATTGACTTAGTAACCCGCTCGGCCACTTTAAACTCTTCGAGAGAAAAATGGTAAGGACTCGTAAATTGTTGCAATCGCGATTTCCTACAATTTCTTCCAAGTTTTTTCGTGCGGTCGATATTTTCCGAGTTAGGGGGAAAATAGTGACTAATATAACTATAATTAATAAATTATTTATTATTAACTTTACTTCTTAAAGGCGCCGTGTATTTCTGCGTAGGCGTCCACCGTGCATTGTATTGTCAGGTGAGATATTAGATAGTCACGATTACATTATTCTATTAAGAGTAATATTATTAATATCATTTGGCCAATATTACCCAGCCAAGACATCTTTTTCTAGACCTCTCTTACCCTCTATATTTCCTTCGAGTTCCAGTTGCCGACAAGTATATCGTTCTCCTCGCAATATGTCCCTAAGTATGTCCATTATATTTTAAGCATTCGGTGCATGCACCTCATTTCAAAGACCTCAAGCTTGTTAGGAGCTGGCCTTTATTATCCATGCTTTCATTACATACAAGAGAACAAGCCAAACGTAACACTTTAGCGTATTGTTTGTATCTCAGGTTGATTCAGTGAACAGTCATAAGAGTTTGGAAGTCGGCATCCCATTGTTTATGAGAGATATTTTTCATTAAGTTGAGCCCGTTTGAACTGACAGTCGGAGTGAGTGTATATTTTCTTACCAAGATAGACGATTATCCAGTTTTATTCCCAAGAAGTTAATCAATTCTGAATAATTTATTGTAAACTCTTTAGGAACTACTTATTAACTTTTGCTCTCAGAACGAATTTCGAATAAACAATACGTTCTTCAGACACAAAGATCAACAAAAATATACATTCAAAAATACAAGAGCACACAAATCCGATATTGATTATATATTGAAAAACAGAAACATCCATCATTCTCAAGTACTAGACATAAGATGTTTAAGTGCAGCTAATATCGGAAGTGATCACAACCTAGTACTTGGAAAAATCAGAATACATCTACAAAAAAACAGGAAAAAAGACCCTATTAAATGTGAGACAAGAATAAAGGTAGAACAGCTACAAGACTTGTCAACACGAGATCTATACCAGAAAAGACTGCAAAAAGTACTGAACGAAAACTACATAACACCAGATGAAGACATAGAAGAAAGTTGGAGGAAGATTAGAGATAATATCAAAATGGCAGCAACGGACGCACTTGAAGAACGTAAGATAAGTAAACATATACGAAAGAAAAGGAGAACACCCCATGGATCTGTGAAGAAATAAAAATAAAATGCCAAGAAAAAAAGAAAATCTAGCTAGAATACAAATTCAAAAGAACGAGACAAACATATGAAGAATATAAAAGAGTTTGAAATGAGTTAAACTCAATAGTAAGAAGGAAGAAAACAGAACATTGGTAAGCATTTTCAAAAGAGATGGAGCACGACTTATACGGGATGCAAAACGAAATGTGGAAAATGATAAGAGGTCAAACAGCAGAGATGAAGGAATTGATAGAAGTAAAACATATTGATACAAATACATGGACAACTTACCTAGAAAACCTGTATCAAACAGCTAATCATGAAGAACTGAAAAACCAGGATTAGAATCGGATGAGCAAACAGAAATTAAAGAGGAAGATATAACAAACGCCTTAAAACAGATGAAAAATCGAAAAGCACCAGGGAAAGATTGAATAGCTAATGAACTTTTAAAATACGGAGGAGAGAGACTTCACAAAGAACTGAATATCCTGATAAGTAAAATAATAAATACAGGAAGAATTCCAGAAGAATGGAGTACCACTCAGATGATAGCGTTATTTAAGAAAAGTGATAGGGCAGACCCCAGTAGAGCACTATACTGAAACTCACAACAAAAATACTGATGAAGAAAATAATGGCGTGCATAAATATATCGGTTTAACAACAAGGATTTAGAAGGAAGATCATAACGATGCAGTTTTTGTGATAAGACAAACAGCGGAAAAATCATTAGAATATAACAAGCGAGGGTTTTTCTGTTTTATATACCTAGAGAAAGCGTTTGATAGAATACAATTAAAAGATGTGATACACCTACTATATGAAAAAAATTTACCACTGGATATTATAAAACTGATAGAAAACATTTAAGTACGAAATAAAATAGTAATGAAAGTCAATGGAATAATAACAGAACCCATATAGAAGCAAACACAGGAATCAAGCAAGGAGATTCACTAAGCCCTCTACTGTTTAAAATAACGCTGGATGCAATAATAGAACAAGTGAAGAAAAAAAGAGGGTAAAAAATAGGCGATAAAGAGATAAAAATACTCTGTTACGCTGATGACACCGTGTTAGTAGCAGAGTGCGAAGACGACCTACAAAGATTACTGCACGAATTCAACATTAACGCAAAAGAAATGAATATGAAAATATCAGCCCAAAAAACAAAAAGCTTAGTAATATCCAAAGAACCAATAAGATGCAAATTGGACTTAGACAATAAAAGTAAATACCTGGGAATTAATCTATCAGCCGACAATAATATCGAAGAAGAGGTTAAAGACTAATAATTAAAGCCAGTAGAACGGCCGGATGCCTAAACGACACAATTTGGAAAAACAAACATCTTAGAGTGGACACAAAGGACCGAATATATAAGTCATTTGACTGAAGTTATTAGACCAGTTATGACTTACACTGCCGAAACAAGACCATATGCAAGCAAAATACAAAGACGTCTGGAGACCAACGAAATGAAGATCTTAAGAAGGATTGCTGGAAAAGGACTACGGGATAGGGTAAGAAGTCAGGAAATCAGATGTTTATGTGGGGTAGACAATATAAATACCTGGGTAAAGAATAGAAAAGAAGAGTGGAATGAACTCATAAGCAGGATGTCTGAATCAAAGATAGTAAGAATAGCCAGGGAAAAGTCACCGTTAGGCAGAAGAAGTATAGGACGCCCAAGGAAAAGATGGAATGACAACTTAGGGGCAGAATGAAAGGCACCATTGAAGAAAAACAGGCAGTACTACCTATATAAAAAAAGAAGAAGAAGAAGAAATTCTTTAGGTAGATTTTTGGTAGTATAATGTGCTTCTTTCGAGTTTTACTGAAGATTATTGTTTTCGTTTTAGTGGGAGAAAATTCTAGGCCAGTAGTGTTCGACCAATTCTCTAATTTCTAAATGACTAGTGGGTTAAGTGATTTAGCGATGTCATTGATGGCAATAAGGAAAAGTGCAACGAGTAGACCATTGAGGAATGTCGTTTAATTGGATTTTTGAGTCTAAAAGAACGTTATCTATTCGAATAAGTTTCATCTATATAGGAAATTACTAATAAATTTTATATTTCCTGGAATTGACCAACTTAATAGAATTCTTACATCTAATCCCCAAATGGCACGCATTATAAAATATAATAAAAGATAGCCATAAGCCAAACATACTTGATCACATCCAAATGACCCATGAGTTACAGATTCAATATCCACTAGGTTGTCTAATGTAGATGTGGACTTTCTAAATCCACTTTGCATAAGGCTAGGTAGCTATAATAACAATAAGTCTAATACTATCTAGTATCTATCAAGTGGATAAACTGATTAAATTGTAGCAAGTTTTGTTCTATTGAGTTTTTTCACTAAGCTAATACTTTTCGAGTTATTTGCGAGTGAATATGTTAATTTTTTAACAAAAAAAAAACACGTTTTTAGACGGTTTTACGCAAATAACACAATAAGTAAGTATTTTATCGAAAAAAGTATTCAATAAAAATATAGTTTATAAAAAATTTAAAAAAATGTCTGTATCAAGTCTTTATACTCAGTAGAAGCAGAGTTGTAGCTAATGAAAAGTAAGTTCTTATTCGTCAAATTCCAAATCGAATATTTCAACGTGAAATAACCAAAAAATGAAGCACATCTCTGGGAAAACTCATCGCAACTTTTTTAAAGTGTTTAAAAAAGCTTTGTTTTTGTTTTTAAAAAAGTTTCTAGCATTAAAGTAAGCACGTTACGCTGAAAATAAAGTTGGTCCTTTTTTGTAAAAGATAGTTTTAAAAAAGCGTGAAAAAGCATTTTTTTACAAAAAAAGGGATCAACTTTATTTTATGCGCAACTTGTTTACTTCTGATACTAGAAACTCAAAAAAAATAAAGCTGTTTTTAAACTTTTTAAAAAAGTTATGATGAGTTTTCCCCGAAAAGTTCTTAATTTTTTGGTTATTTCATGTAGAAATATTCAATTTTGAATTTGAGAAATAATAAGAACCTACTTTTCATTAGTAGGCCAGAGAACTAAGGATTTTCCCGTGACATCCGTTGATACAGCTATCTAAGAACTGCTTTGGGTAAATTTAGTTACAACAATATCCAATATAAAAATTATGCAAAAGATTTACCGTACTTTTTAACTTATAAACAATATATAAACAGTTAAAAATCGCTGTTTGATTTTAAATACAAAAGGTGGAGACCGGTAAATTATATGAAATAGTGACATAATTTTTCTGAAGAAGCATAGAAAATTCTTTAAAATGAGAGTTTGAAAAGTTATTTTTGTTAATATGTTGCTTAGTTATTGGGAAAATAGCTCCAAAAGTCGATTATTTAAAAATGACTAATAACTTTTCTGAAAATAAACAAAAAAATTTAATTTTGCGTCAGAGTAGGAACAATATTACAAGCATTTTGTGATTAAAATTTCAAGAAGGTTCACTTAATAGTTATTGCAAAATTGCATTTGTTATTCCCAAAAAGCTTTTATATACAACGTCATTACGCGTAAACTGTCAGGTTTACATAAATTGTAAAGGAACCAAAGTAAAGAAAAAAGATCATTTTAATAAAATGAATCATTTAATGGTTAAAAAATGTATGCTAAACATTGTAAAATATTTTTGAAAAAGTGGTATGATTTAAAGCTTATAAACAATTAGAATAACTCAGACGCATTAACATGTAGAAAGTTAATATTTTTTATTTGACATGTTGGAATTTTTATACAAATTAAGACAAAAAAAAATAATGCCCTTAGTCCCTTAAGACCCGAGTTAACCATTTGTTTTTTCAAAAATTCACTGTGGCTTTGTTTATAAACATTAGGAAACTTAAAAAGTAACATTTAAAAGAATAGAAGTTTAAGTATAAACAAAAAAAATCAAGACGATTCTTCTGAAAGTGAGCCGTCCATGATGCGCCAAAAATGCAAGGCTTAAAAGCAAAGTGATTGTTTGATTTTACTGTCGAATAATGAATTCAGAACTACACATTTACAAAAGTCGCAATAACTCCGGTTCTAATCAACGAAATTTGATGTTCTTTTTTTTAATTTGGGGTGCCTCGGTGCATAGATTATAAAAATACGATCAGCTAATTTGTGATTTGTTTATTTAAACCAGTATTTTGTTTAAACCATTTAAAATCAATATTTTTTTGCCAAATTTGACATTTTTATTATTATTATTAGTATAAAATCTAATGAAATGATAGGTAACATAAATATTTATGTATTACGGTTATAAATAATATTATTGAACAATAAATTTTACAAAAAATATTAATTTTTATTTAAAATCAAATGTATGCATTCTTAATTTTTCTTGAGGTATGCTTAGGTATATTTTTGTGACAATTACTTTTCTTGACTAAACCCTACAATGCTACAAATATTATAAACTTCGTATAATTATAAAATATGTTACAATAAAATTAAGTTTGTCAATTTTAATGGGTTCATTATAATATATAGGTATAAATTGATAAAATTTGATATTTGATAGTTGCATCTTAGGTTTCAGACCATGCAGAAATTTTTATGAATAATACCTTTGTTTTATGATTACTTAATGAAAAAATAATAAAAAAAATGGGTCTCGGTTTCAGATTTTTAATTCCAAACAACTTTTCATAATAACAGTTTTTGATATTGTGAAATACTGTAAAGCGGGATTTATAATTTTTGACATAACTGCTATAAAATTGATAATAAAAAAATGTGGTTCCAGATTACGTAGATACAATGTATAATTTATATTATTTATTTTTAGCACATAAGCAAAACTCTCGGACATGCCGATTTTTAAAATAATCATAGTATATTATAGCATCAATGTTTCGAACTTTACGCGATCCCTCTTCAAGTGGCAGACACAACTTTGATTTTTTAAGTAGGAAAGTGCATCACGTGGCGTATCATTTAAAAGCTTTTCAAATATTGGTTACAAAAATGTAAAGCAGTTAATTCCTTTTTGAGAGCGTAGGCGTAAACTTTCGGTCGAATTATATTTAAATCCATTAATTTTTTTCGATTCCTGAGAAACCTAATTAATATTTTTAAAAAATTTAAACGCAGAATGACAGACTACAATATTACCGAGGACCAAAAGTCCCTTATAATAAACAAAAAGTTTTAGTGCGATAATTCGATGAAATACAATTATTTTGACATAATATTTAAAAGTCAGATCAGCAGACAATTACCATGGTATTGAATCGTCGTCATGGAAACCCATATCGTCGTCGTGGTAACCCACTATATTGGAAGTGTGGTTTTGACAACCTTGTCAAAGAATTAATTTGTGTATTTTCACTTCTAAACAAAAATTTGATGTAACTCCATTTTTTGTGGCTTTTTTCCAAACGTACGGCCCTAGAAAAAATATTGTTCCTAACTCATGCGGAAAGTGTCTTCCCCGCACTCGACTGCTTGCCCGAACTCCGCTATCGCGTCGTTCGGGTCAACGGCAGTCTCGTGCGTGAAAGTATCACTTTCCGCACTAGTTAGGAAAATAACTATTTTTATTTGAAAATCATGTGTTTCGATTTTTCTTAAATTATGCTTATTATTTTTGGTAGCATAGCTTTCTAGCTAACTACGGATGGAGCGGTAGATCGCGTACATGTATGAAAAAAATAAGAGGGATTGAAACGACAAAATGAAACGATCGTGCGACCATACACTGTAAATGCAATCACATGCATAATAAACTAAAATAAAATAAAATAATAAAAGTAAAGAAAATTACGTAAAATTAAATCAAATTGAATAAAATTAGGTAAAATTAAATACAATGAATAAAATTGCGTCGAATCGAATAAAATAAAATAAATTAACTAAAAAAAATCTCGCTGTTTTTTATTTGACAAATAAACATTACTTTTCGCTTAAATTAAATGTTCAAACAGCTAAGAGGCAGGTGTGTGGCTGTTTGACATTTAATTTAAGCGAAAAGCAATGTTTATTTATGAAATAAACGTTTTCTATATTATGTGGTATCAGTAAAATGTACTTTGAGTTAAATAAATTACATACATTCTTCTTTTTGCGTCAAATATTTTAACTCCTAAATTGTTTTTGGCCACCCTGTATAAATAATGATGTTAATATTTATATTACTGAATAGAGAATTGAATCACCTTTCAAATGAGCTACCACACGACCCCTATTCCCTTTTAAAAAAATCATCGATGACGTCATCACGCCCAAATCGATGACGTCACTATTATGTACTATACGTCAAAAAATCATAATGTAAAAATAAAAATCGACTTGTCAGAGCTTTAACTCTGAAAATAATAAAGTCATGAGATAATAGACCGTTTCCACACTTTATGAATGCACTGTATGTGTACAATACGTACAGTGCACTGGAATAATTGTTGCCCCCCTTATTAACGTATTTATTTTAAAGGTCGATTTTTAAAATTTCATAGTATGTATATTATAGCATCAATGTTTCGAACTTTGCGAGATCCCTCTTTAGGTGACAGAGTGACAGTCATAACTATGATTTTTTGAAATGGGAAAGAAAATTATATGACATCTCATTTAAAAGCGTTTGAAATACTGATTACAAAAATGTATAATACTTTAATTGTGTTTGACAGCGTAGGCGCAAAATTTCGGTCAATTTTTTTTTCGAATGTATTCATTTTTTTTTCAAATCCTAAGAAAAGTAATACGTTTTTTTTTGAAAAATTTAAACGCAGAATAAAAGATTACAGTATTATCGAGGGTCAAAGTTCCCTGAGAACTGCTATGTTTATTTTAAAGAGTTACAGTGGTGAAAAAAGAGAAAATTTTGTGTGATTTTTAATTTTAAAAATATCATTCAAAAGAAACTTTTTGTTTATTATAAGGGACTTTTGGTCCTCGGTAATATTGTAGTCTTTCATTCTGCGTTTAAAATTTTCAAAAATACTTTTTAGTTTTCTTAGGATTCGAAAAAAATTAATGGATTTAAATATAATTAACCGAAAGTTTGCGCCTGCGTTCTCAAAAAGAATTAACTGGTTTACATTTCTGTAATCAATATTTGAAAAGCTTTTAAATGACATGCTACATGATGCACTTTCCTACTTACAACAATTAAAGTTATGTCTGCCACTTGAAGAGTGATCGCGTAAAGTTCGAAACATTGATGCTATAATATACTATAATTATTTTAAAAATCGACCTATCCGAGCGTTTTGCTTATGTGCTAAAAATAAATAATATACATTATATGTACATTGTATCCATGATACAATGAGAACGAATCTGTATTCTTTGTATCATGCATTGTATCTACGTAACCTGGAACCACGACATGTTTTATTGTCAATTTTATAGCAGTTATGTCAAAAATTATAAATGCCGCTTTACAGTATTTCACAATACCAAAACTGTTATTATGAAAAGTTGTTTGGAATTAAAAATCTGAAACCGACACCCATTTTTTTATTATTTTTTCATTAAGTAATAATAAAACAAAGGTACTATTCATAAAAATTTCTGTATGGTCTGAAACCTAAGATGCAACTATCAAATATCAAATTTTATCAATTTATACCTATATATTATAATGAACCCACTAAAATTGACAAACTTAATTTTATTTTAACATATTTTATAATTATACGAAGTTTATAATATTTGTAGCCTTGTAGGGTTTAGTCAAGAAAAGTAATTGTCACAAAAATATACCTAAGCATACCTCAAGAAAAATTAACAATGCATACATTTGATTTTAAATAAAAATTAATATTTTTTTTGTAAAATTTATGGTTAAATAATATTATTTATAACCGTAATACATAAATATTTATGTTACCTATCATTACATTAAATTTTATATTAATAATAATAATAAAAATGTCAAATTTGGCAAAAAAATATTTATTTTAAATGGTTTAAACAAAATGCTGGCTTAAATAAACAAATCACAAATTAGCTGATCGTATTTTTATAATCTATGCACGAGGCACAATTTTCGTTGATTAGAACCGAAGTTATTGCGACTTTTGTAAATGTGTAGTTCTGAATTCATTATTTGACAGTAAAATCAAACAATCGCTTTGCTTTTGAACCTTGTATTTTTGGCGCATCATGGACGGCTCACTTTCAGAAGAATCGTCTTGATTTTTTTGTTTATACTTAAACTTCTATTCTTTTAAATGTTACTTTTTAAGTTTCCTAATGTTTATAAACAAAGCCACGGTGAATTTTTGAAAAAAAATGGTTAACTCGGGCCTTAAGGGCCCAAGGGCATTATTTTTTTGTTTTAATTTGTATAAAAATTCCAACATGCCAAACAAAAAATATTAACTTTCTACATGTCAATGCGTCTAAGTTATTCTAATTGTTTATAAACTTAAATTCATACCACTTTTTCAAAAATATTTTACAATGTTTAGCATACATTTTTTAACCATTAAATGATTCATTTTAATAAAATGATCTTTTTTCTTTGATTTTGTGCCTTTAGAATTTACGTAAACCTAACAGTTTACGCATAATGACGTTGTAGATAAAAGCTTTTTGGGAATAACAAATGGAATTTTGCAATAACTATTAAGTGAACCGTCTTGAAATTTTAATCACAAAATGCTTGTAATATTGTTCCTACTTTGACGCAAAATTAAAGTTTTTTGTTTATTTTCAGAAAAGTTATTAATCATTTTTAAATAATCGACTTTTGGAACTCTTTTCATAATAACTAAGCAACAAATTAACAAAAATAACTTTGCAAACTCTCATTTTAAAGAATTTTCTATGCTTCTTCAGAAAAATTATGTCACTATTTCATATAATTTACCGGTCTCCACCTTTTGTATTTAAAATCAAACAGCGATTTTTAATTGTTTATATATTGTTTATAAGTTAAAAAGTACGGTAAATCTTTTGCATAATTTTTATATTGGATATTGTTGTAACTAAATTTACCCAAAGCAGTTCTTAGATAGCTGTATCAACGGATGTCACGAAAGAGGCCATTTAATTGCTAATTTCTCTGGTCTATAGCTACAACTCTGCTTTTACTGGTTCTACGACTTCATATGTCATATTATAATAAAACATATTTTTTCCCTTTTTGATAAGCTATATTTTTGCTATGAATGTTTTTTTTTTTTTTTTTGGTGAAATACTTCCTTTTTAAGTTATTTGCGAAAATCCGTCTAAAAACGTACTATTTTTTGAGAAATGAATATATTCACTCGCAAATAACTCGAAAATTATTTACTTGTGAGGTCAAGACTAGTGAAAAAAAAAACTCTATAGTCAATTTATATTTTCAACATTTTTGCAGAAACAAAAACAAAAAAAAAATAATACAGATTAATATGATAGTGACTGCTGCGTTAAAATTTTGAATACGGGCCACGTAAAATAACCGCGTGTTCCCCCCGATAGGGGCTTCACGACCTTGACGTTGGTTCGGGGGCTTAAGCTGACTGTTCAGATAGGGCCGTAGTCTGGCGCAGGAAGTGGATCAAGTATGTGTGTACGAATGCATGGGATCTCCCTAATAAGGAGCTCTCCGATGAAAGAAGGCATCCCCTATAAACGGGCAAGGCCTAATGCATGGTAAGTATGAAAGGATGTGAAACAACCTCGCCAGACTGGTTCCTGTCACGACTTAGCTCTCTGGAGTATCTGGGAATCTTTCCTAGGTACTCGAGAGACTAGGAATGTATGAACTGCTTCAGCGACCAAGAAGTAGCCCGCCCTAAGTTAACCCACCCATGTCTGGTTGTACCACTCCCCTGGCGTAAATTTAAGTAGAAGACCCTCTGGTCTTCACTGCCACATCTCCATTCTACGGCACTGTTCACATCGCCAATATATAGTCAACCGACCCGATATTATCTACCAGCTGTATCTATCCTACACTCCGAGTACAACCAGAAAATGCTATCCCTCCTTCATCCTTTTTCCCACTAAACCTACACCCCCAACACACAAGGTAAAGGTGTAATTGTACCGTGCCCAGGCCTGCATGGCAGTTGTGTGTCTAAATTGAACTGTCTCAAACGGTCGACTGGGGGAACCAGGCCACACCCCCTTTCATTTAAGGCCTTGTACCGGCACAGGGAGCGCTGCTGGTATGGACAGTTTATTTCTCCCATACTCGTGGGATCAATATGGAACCATGCAAAAATTTAAAAGATTTAACCCTAGGGGTCTCGCAGGAGAACCCAACAAACAATCAAACTTCCACTGAGACTGTTCGGCAGAATCTGGAAGAAAATAATCCCATCACATCGGGTAATAAAAATACTGAGGACGCAATGCGGACTCATTTAAAAGATGCTGAGGATGAGGTTTCTCGGCCAAAAATATCTGGGGCACAGAGAAGAAAGCTTCGGAAAATGAGAGAACAGGGAATTGACACTTCTAAGGTCAAATTACCTCCTAGACCTCAAAATAAAACTCCTGGAAATGCCGAAATCACACAAGCTGTCAAGCGGACTGTGTCTGATAGAAGCACTCCTGAGGAGAAATTAATAAAAAAGAGCAGAACTGCTGCTGCCTCTTTCAAAAAGCTCAGCAGCAACTACAAAGCAGCTCTTACGGGAATAAAGACGGCAATAATTCCCAAAGAATACCCAGACATATCTGTAACGGAAAAAGACGTTGGGGCAATAAAAGAGGCCCTAATTAAACTTATCGATGAGGTTCCTTGCGCACCTCGTTACGAAGGTAATCGGCTCATGGATGGATACTATGGGTTGATATGTGCTGACGAGGAGTCCTTTAAGATCACAAAGGATTTCTTGGAAGAAAATACGGAGTGGAAGGTCGTTAAGGCTGAGGAACTCCCAAAATCGAAGCGTGTACTGATGTACCTTCCAGAGACTAAAAATGAGGATCTGAAAGTGCCACTGGCACGAATTGAAAAACAAAATCCTGAACTAAGGACCAGTCGTTGGGCAATTCTGAGTTCCAAACCAGCAACTGACGGAGGACTGCATGTGAGTCTCCGAATTGATAAGGAGTCAGAGGCACAGCTCGAAAGGCTTCAATGGAAGCCTTATTACCTTCTACAGCGAGCAAGTATTATACCGTTGGAAGAGGGTAAAGCAAGACAGGCTGGGAACATTGGGGAACCAAAACCTGCAACGATTACTTCCGAACTGCAGGAGGCCGAAGGGGAATCTATGCAGGTGGAAGAAATTACAAGAGGGCCTGTTAGAGACCCCAAAAATGAATAAACTGCAACATTAAGATCATACAGATCAATTTGCAGCACAAAAAAACAGCTTCGGCACTTTTGTGCCAGGAAGTAGCTGAGAAAAACATTGATATGGTGCTTATTCAAGAACCGTGGATAAATGAAGGTAAGATACGGGGATTAAATGTTAAGGGATGGGAACTAATTTTGGGAGTACCTGACAATAAAATCAGAACTTGTATATTTTGTAGATCTGACCTTAACCTGGTACCAGTTATGGAGCTCTGTACGGGAGACATGACAGCTGCCAGAATTAAACTGAATTGCAATGGGTTGGTTACAGAGTTGATTGTTGCGTCTCTTTACCTTCCTATTGACAGTAAAGAACAACTTCCAGGGACTAACATAGAGAACCTTCTAGAATACACCAATGATAAGCATACAGAACTTATCATTGGAGTCGACTCCAACGCCCACCACATCATTTGGGGAAGCAGAGATACAAACAATAGAGGTAAGTTACTTTTTGAGTACCTTTGCACTACTGAACTTGATCTTCTGAACAGGGGTAATAAGCCCACCTTCAGGACATCAAGAGCAGAATCACTAATCGACCTAAGCCTATGCTCTATGGGGATTGGGAACATAATATCTGACTGGCATGTGTCGGATGCGTTATCCTTATCGGATCATGCATACATATGCTTTGAGATAAACTCAGTCAAACCGGAACCAAGGTTCTATAGAGACCCTAAGGTGACCGATTGGGAATCCTTTAAGAGGGATCTTGGAACAAGGGTACGGAATTATCCTAAAAGGCCAAAAAACAATGTTGAGGTTGAGATGGCAGTAGACTGGTTGCAGCATGCAATATATATAGTGGCTAAAACACCCCCGTGGGGGTAGCGCCGCCTTTACAGGCTCTCTAGATCCATGTTTTCGAGGTGGATCAGTCCTCCGTTCTTCTCTTTCTTAAACTGCATTACATATCCGGTTCCAGCTCCTTCTGTCTCTTGCTTTTTCTTCTGCATTTCTAATACCCATGCCCTCTAGATCTCGCTTCACCTCTTCCAGCCATTTGGACCTCGGTCTTCCTCTTCGTCTCCTTCCGGCCGGAGACCACTTTGTCACTATGTTTATTATCGCTTCTTCTCCTGCTCTCCATACATGCCCAAGCCATCTCAATCTTTGTCTCTTTATTCTCCTGACTATATCTTGTCCCTTCAATTCCTCATTTATTTCGTTATTTCTTCGACTCCTGTATTCACCCTCTGCTGTTTTTATTGGTCCTAATATTGCCCGAATTATTTTTCTCTCAGTTCTTCTCAAATTTTCTTCGTCTGTCTTGGTCATTGTCATCACTTCTGCTCCATACATTAATGTCGGTCTAATTAACGTTTCATAGAGCCTTAATTTAGTAGTTTTTGTTAATATTTTGCTTTTTATCATTTTTTTGTTGGCTTGGAATGCTCTATTTATTGCCAATGTTTTCTCTTTTATTTCGTTTTCTCTTGTTCCATCACTTGACAGCATGACTCCCAGGTACTTATATTTACTTACTTCTTCAAATTTGTATCTTCCCACTTTAACCTCTCTATTAGTAGGATTTTTCCCTAATCTTAAAATTTTTGTTTTGTTTTCGTTAATACTCAGACCCACTGTTTTTCCTTCTTGAATGAGTTCCTCTACCATTTGCGTTAATATATCTCTTCTCTTTGCCATTATCACAACGTCATCGGCATATGCTACAATTTGACCTCCTCTATTTCTGAGTGTACCTTTGTTCATTTTTCTGGTAATATATTCTATTGCCATGTTGAATAGTGTTGTGGATAAACCATCACCCTGCCTCACTCCTTTGTTTGTTTCAAACTCTTCTGTTTCCCCTATTTGCGTTTTTACACTCGCTCTGGTATGGCTCATCGTCATTTTTATAAGTTTTCTTAATTTAAGCGGTACCTGTAGCATTTTTAATATTTCCAATAGTTGGTTTCGTTTGATGGAATCAAAAGCTTGTTTAAAATCTACGAAAAGTATTTCTAAGTTTATGTTAGCTTCGTTCGCCTTCTCCATTATTTGTTTTAGTATGTATATCGCATCTATTGTGGATTTTCCTTTCCTGAATCCACACTGATATTGACCAATCTTATTCTCTGCTGCTTCTTGTAATCTTCTTTGTATTATGGTTGACAATACCTTATATACTGTACTCAGTAATGTTATTCCCCTGTAATTTTGACATTCTTGTTGGTTTCCCTTTTTATGTATCGTTATTATTTGGCCTGTTTGCCATTCTTTTGGCATTTTTTCTTCTTTCCAGATGTTTACTATCAGTTTGTGTATTTCCCTATGCAACGGTTTCCCTCCTAGTTTTATGAGTTCGCTGTTTATGTTATCTTTTCCGGGTGCTCTTCCGTTTTTGTTATTTTTAATTATTTCAATTACTTCTTCGAGTGTTGGCTCCTTCATTCCATTATTTTCCCACTCTTCCTCCATTTCTGTAATCTCTTCTGTTTCATTTTCTGCCAGTAACTCCTTGAAGTGTTCCATCCAGACTTTCATATATGGTTGATCTTGTGTTACTATTTGCCCTTGTTTATTTTTAACTCCATTTACTTTTGGTTTGAAACCTCTGTTCTGTTCTCTGATTTTTGTGTAGAATTTCTTGGTGTTCTGAGTCTTACTTTCCGCCTCAATTTCCTCCAACTGACTATCCATGAATTTTCTCTTTTGTTCTCTTATTACTTTGTTGCTTGCCTTTCTTTTTTGCTCGTACATGTCTCTATGTTCATTTTTGTGAGTCCGCATCCACTGATTTCGTGCTTTTACTTTTTCTTCAACTGCTTCTTTACATTCTGTATTGAACCAGTCCTTCTTTCTTGTAATTTGCTTCGTCCCTAATGTAGTCTCAGCCGTGTGGTTAATTGCTTTTTTAATATCACCCCATATTTCTTCGACATCATCTCTTTCCTTATTCAGTGCGGCAATTCTTTTACCTATTTCATGTTCATACTTTTGTATCTCTTTTGCTTCCTTCAATTTTTCGATATTCCACCTCTTGTTCCTCTCTTTCTGCCTTCTCATTACTTTCATCTTTTGTCTCAGCTTTGCTACCACCAGGAAATGGTCTGAGTCTCCGCATGCACCTCTGTAGCTTCTCACATCCATTATACTTGATTGTCTTCTTTTCGATATTAATATGTGGTCTATTTGTGACTCTGTTTTTTGGTCTGGAGAAACCCATGTGACTTTGTGTTTTCTTTGATGCTTGAACATTGTACTGCTGATAGACATATTATTTCCTGTCGCCATATTGCATATTCTGTGCCCGTTGTCATTCGTTTTCTCATGTATTGTATGTTTGCCTGCTATTTGCTGTATATAATCCTCCTTTCCTATTTGTGCATTAAAATCGCCCAATATTAATATCACATCTTCTTTTGGTATTTTTTCTAGCTCTTCTTCCATAGTGTCGTAGAAATGATCTTTTTCCTCCTCTTTCGCATTTTCTGTCGGTGCATAAACATTTAGTAGGGATATGTTTGCCTGTTTAGCTTCAATCCTTAGGTAAGCTATTCTTTTGTTTATTAGTCTGACTTCCATTATTTTGTCTCTCATATTTCCAATTACTATGAATCCTACCCCATGTTGTCCTTGCTTTTCTTCCCCTGAGTATATGAAGGTACTATTCTGTTGATCTATTTGTCCTTTCCCTTTCCATCTAATTTCCTGCAGTGCTGCTATTTCCACCTTATACTGTATCAGAACTGATGTAATTTCTTCCAGTTTTCCTGCTCTAAGTAATGTTCTTATATTCCATGACGCTATTCTTATAACACCTCCCTCTCTTTTTTTCTTTTTTGTATTACCCTTTCTTTCTTTCTTTTTGCTAATCTTGCTTGTTCTCATATCCTTTTGTATCATTGCCTTGTCCATTTTTCGTGCCATTGTCGTCATAATGTGTTTCCGTTCCAATTCTAGTTTTTTAATGTTTGATTTTCGTTTACTTTCTTTATTTTTTCTCTTGGATCTAGTTCTGTGTCTCCGTTTGGTGATCTTTCACTCACTGTTCTCGTTCCAGTTTTATTCTTTGTAGTTTCTGTCATATTATCATCTCTCAAATCTTCGGAATCGCTGTTCCATCTTTTGACCTGGTCTATATCGTACTCGTCTCCGTTAATTATTAACTTATTATATTTTATCTTTGCGTTGTACCCTTTCATCCTTGCCTCTTTCATGTGTTTTATAAGTGTTTTGCGTTGTTCGATTACGGTTTTTGGATAGTCTTCGTTAACAAACCATTTCGAGCCTTTTAATTTCCATGAAGCTTTAAGAATTTCCGTTCTTGTATTCCCACTTCTTAGCTCTACCAGGACTGGTCTTTCAGGATTTCTAGTTTTGTCTCCTATTCTTCTAATTTCTGTGACCTCTTGGTTGGCTTTGCAAGGTATTTCCATTTTGTTGATGATGTCTTGTACTTTGTTTACCAGTATTTGTGTGTCCTCATCGCTTGTTTCTTCAATGCCGTGTATTATCAGGTTTTTTCTCTTCATATCCCTTTCTATTTGTTCTATTCTATTTTTATGTTGATGCAGCTCTTGTTTGAGAAGTTCATTTTCATTTTTAAGTTCCTGATTCGTATTTTTTAGTTGTTCCAGCTCACTTTGGATCCCATCTAATTTTTCTTCTATTCTCATTCCTCTATCTTCCATTCTATCTAGTTTTTCCCGCAGTTCCTTTATAAATTCCTCCATGGTAAGTATGAAAGGATGTGAAACAACCTCGCCAGACTGGTTCCTGTCACGACTTAGCTCTCTGGAGTATCTGGGAATCTTTCCTAGGTACTCGAGAGACTAGGAATGTATGAACTGCTTCAGCGACCAAGAAGTAGCCCGCCCTAAGTTAACCCACCCATGTCTGGTTGTACCACTCCCCTGGCGTAAATTTAAGTAGAAGACCCTCTGGTCTTCACTGCCACATCTCCATTCTACGGCACTGTTCACATCGCCAATATATAGTCAACCGACCCGATATTATCTACCAGCTGTATCTATCCTACACTCCGAGTACAACCAGAAAATGCTATCCCTCCTTCATCCTTTTTCCCACTAAACCTACACCCCCAACACACAAGGTAAAGGTGTAATTGTACCGTGCCCAGGCCTGCATGGCAGTTGTGTGTCTAAATTGAACTGTCTCAAACGGTCGACTGGGGGAACCAGGCCACACCCCCTTTCATTTAAGGCCTTGTACCGGCACAGGGAGCGCTGCTGGTATGGACAGTTTATTTCTCCCATACTCGTGGGATCAATATGGAACCATGCAAAAATTTAAAAGATTTAACCCTAGGGGTCTCGCAGGAGAACCCAACAAACAATCAAACTTCCACTGAGACTGTTCGGCAGAATCTGGAAGAAAATAATCCCATCACATCGGGTAATAAAAATACTGAGGACGCAATGCGGACTCATTTAAAAGATGCTGAGGATGAGGTTTCTCGGCCAAAAATATCTGGGGCACAGAGAAGAAAGCTTCGGAAAATGAGAGAACAGGGAATTGACACTTCTAAGGTCAAATTACCTCCTAGACCTCAAAATAAAACTCCTGGAAATGCCGAAATCACACAAGCTGTCAAGCGGACTGTGTCTGATAGAAGCACTCCTGAGGAGAAATTAATAAAAAAGAGCAGAACTGCTGCTGCCTCTTTCAAAAAGCTCAGCAGCAACTACAAAGCAGCTCTTACGGGAATAAAGACGGCAATAATTCCCAAAGAATACCCAGACATATCTGTAACGGAAAAAGACGTTGGGGCAATAAAAGAGGCCCTAATTAAACTTATCGATGAGGTTCCTTGCGCACCTCGTTACGAAGGTAATCGGCTCATGGATGGATACTATGGGTTGATATGTGCTGACGAGGAGTCCTTTAAGATCACAAAGGATTTCTTGGAAGAAAATACGGAGTGGAAGGTCGTTAAGGCTGAGGAACTCCCAAAATCGAAGCGTGTACTGATGTACCTTCCAGAGACTAAAAATGAGGATCTGAAAGTGCCACTGGCACGAATTGAAAAACAAAATCCTGAACTAAGGACCAGTCGTTGGGCAATTCTGAGTTCCAAACCAGCAACTGACGGAGGACTGCATGTGAGTCTCCGAATTGATAAGGAGTCAGAGGCACAGCTCGAAAGGCTTCAATGGAAGCCTTATTACCTTCTACAGCGAGCAAGTATTATACCGTTGGAAGAGGGTAAAGCAAGACAGGCTGGGAACATTGGGGAACCAAAACCTGCAACGATTACTTCCGAACTGCAGGAGGCCGAAGGGGAATCTATGCAGGTGGAAGAAATTACAAGAGGGCCTGTTAGAGACCCCAAAAATGAATAAACTGCAACATTAAGATCATACAGATCAATTTGCAGCACAAAAAAACAGCTTCGGCACTTTTGTGCCAGGAAGTAGCTGAGAAAAACATTGATATGGTGCTTATTCAAGAACCGTGGATAAATGAAGGTAAGATACGGGGATTAAATGTTAAGGGATGGGAACTAATTTTGGGAGTACCTGACAATAAAATCAGAACTTGTATATTTTGTAGATCTGACCTTAACCTGGTACCAGTTATGGAGCTCTGTACGGGAGACATGACAGCTGCCAGAATTAAACTGAATTGCAATGGGTTGGTTACAGAGTTGATTGTTGCGTCTCTTTACCTTCCTATTGACAGTAAAGAACAACTTCCAGGGACTAACATAGAGAACCTTCTAGAATACACCAATGATAAGCATACAGAACTTATCATTGGAGTCGACTCCAACGCCCACCACATCATTTGGGGAAGCAGAGATACAAACAATAGAGGTAAGTTACTTTTTGAGTACCTTTGCACTACTGAACTTGATCTTCTGAACAGGGGTAATAAGCCCACCTTCAGGACATCAAGAGCAGAATCACTAATCGACCTAAGCCTATGCTCTATGGGGATTGGGAACATAATATCTGACTGGCATGTGTCGGATGCGTTATCCTTATCGGATCATGCATACATATGCTTTGAGATAAACTCAGTCAAACCGGAACCAAGGTTCTATAGAGACCCTAAGGTGACCGATTGGGAATCCTTTAAGAGGGATCTTGGAACAAGGGTACGGAATTATCCTAAAAGGCCAAAAAACAATGTTGAGGTTGAGATGGCAGTAGACTGGTTGCAGCATGCAATAGTCGTCTCATATGAGGAAAACTGCCCGTTAAAAGAAAGTCGCCCTCCCAGGCAAGTAACTTGGTGGAATAAGGAGCTGTCTGATCTCAAAAGAGAAACAAGACGGCTCTTCAATAGGGCGAAGAAATCAGGTGATTGGGAAGCATATAAGGCTAAACTGAAAACCTATAATAAGAAAATCCAATCCGCTAAGGAAAGATCCTGGAGAGAATTCTGTGAAAACATTGAAAGTGTACCTGAAAGCGCCAGGGTTAACAGAATCCTCAAAAGAGATAACATTAACAAACCCAAGTCAATGAAATTGTCCAATGGGAAGTATACGGACACAGAGAAGGAGGCTGTAGAGCATCTTTTAAGTGTTCACTTTCCAGGGTCGACGCAATTGACTGCTAATAACAATCATCAAGCAAACAATAGCCCAACCAAAAGGGACTGGCTGACCTCTGACGAGATCTTTGGTTCTCACAAGGTCAGATGGGCTATTGAAACTTTTGAACCTTATAAAACTGCGGGACCGGATGGTATATTTCCTAAGCTTCTCCAGGAGGGTCTGGAAATAATCATGGGTCCCCTGATCACAATATTTAGAGCTAGCCATGCTCTGGGATACATTCCCAAAGCCTGGAGAAGGGCAAGGGTGGCGTTTATTCCCAAACCAGGAAAAACAGATTACACCTTAGCAAAATCCTACAGGCCTATAAGTCTGACCTCATTCATGTTAAAAACCATGGAAAAAATCTTGAACGAACACATCAAGAAAAACAATTTAAATGAAAATCCACTGCACCAACGGCAATGGGCGTATCAGGCAGGGAAATCAGGTGAAGCCGCCCTGCACAATCTAGTGTCGGAACTCGAAAGGAGTCTGCATCAGAAAGAAGTCGCCCTTGCTGCATTTTTAGATATAGAAGGTGCATTTGATAATACCTCAATCGAGTCTATACAAAGCGCACTGGTGAGGAAGAAAATCAACAACACAACATGCAAGTGGATTATTCAGATGCTTCAGAGCAGAATAATATCCACAGATACGCATGAAGATACCATAAATCTGAGGGCAACTAAGGGATGCCCTCAAGGCGGTGTATTGTCACCGTCATTATGGAACATAGTTGTCGATGATCTGATTCATGGGCTAAGCGCCCAAGGAATCTGGGTTCAGGGTTTCGCAGATGATATCGTGATAGTAACTAGGGGAAAATTTCCCAGCACTGTTGCGTATCAGATGCGATATGCCCTTCACTACATAGAGAACTGGTGTCTGAAAGAGAACCTCTTCGTGAACCCTTCTAAAACTAAACTGGTAGCCTTTACAAATAAGAGGAAGCTTACTGGACTGAGTGAGCTGAAATTATTTGGAGAGGTACTGGAAAGAACCAATGAGGTTAAGTATCTAGGGGTAACCCTGGATTCGAAACTCAATTGGAATACTCATATTACCAATATAACCAATAGGGCTAAGCGACTCTTCTGGAACTGCAGACGAGTTGTAGGTAAAACCTGGGGATTGAAACCAAAGGTGATATGTTGGTTGTACACATCAGTGATACGACCGACAGTTACTTATGGGTCAGTACTCTGGTGGAGAAAGACGGCTTTGCAATCTTGTGTGACCACTCTCACCACCCTACAAAGACAAGCGCTTCTAAATATAACAGGAGCCTTGAATAGTACAGGAACGGCTTCATTAGAGGCTATCACAGGTCTCCCTCCGCTGGAATTGTATATTTCGGCGGTAGCCTTTATGACCATCCTGAGGCTCAAAGCAAACAATACTTGGAGGCCAAATTATGTATTGAATAGCCACACAAACATTACTGGGACTATACTTGAGGAATACATCTTTATGATGAACTTAGATATGATGACACCAGAACTAATCTTCACTGAGAAGATTAACACAATTATACCATCTAGAGAACAAAAAGTCCCAAACATTAATGGAGACTTAATATGGTTCACTGATGGATCTAAAACTGCCCATGGTACTGGATCAGGAGTCTTTGGGCAAACATGTAACTATAATAAATCTTACAGCCTAGGTCAACATACAACGGTGTTCCAGGCTGAAGTTTTTGCTTTGGTGGCCTGCATTGATGAAATAATTGATGAGGACCCTAAAGCTAAGAGAATCAACATTTACACAGATAGCCAATCGGCTATTCTGGCTGTAAAGAACCCTCTCACCAAATCAAAACTGGTGAGAAACTGCAAAGCTCTCCTCAATAACCTGGCAAAAGACAACAAAGTGTCTTTAATATGGGTGCCGGGTCATGAAGGGGTGCATGGGAACGAACGAGCAGATATGTTAGCGAAACAAGGCTCGAAAAAAACTTTTGAAGGCCCAGAACCTTTCTGTGGCATCACTAAAGATGCTATGAAAAACGAGGTTCAGAAATGGCTGATAAAGAATCATCAAAATAAATGGAGAACCACTCAAGGGCAAATCCAGACTAAAAAAATAATCAAGAATATTGATAAAAAACTCTCGAACAGTTTGATGAACCTCAATAAACGAGAGATCAAAACGGTCACTGAAATGGTGACTGGACATTGTCGTTTAAGAAATCACCTATACAAACTAGGTAAGGTGAATGAACCATGGTGCAGAAAGTGCGAAATGGAAGAAGAAACTGCCATACACATACTATGCTATTGCAGTGTGCTAGATGATGTAAGGCAGAACTTCACTGGTCAAATGAGGTTTGAACCAGAAGAGATCTTAAAACTACCAATAAGAAAACTGTTGGCCTTTGTTGAGGCCACAGGACTTATTAAAGTTTAAGGAGAAAAACAGGGTTTGGTACAAAGGTCTTATGACCAAGTGCCAGAGACTAACGAGTCTCGCCTGAGTTAAGAAGAAGAAGAAGAACCGCGTGTTCTTGGCTAGTTCCTTGAGTAGGGAGAATTTTACACCTCCCTCTAAGGCTAGTTCCAACAAATTTAAGCTAGGCGCGCCACTATACGGGCAGGTTTTAAAGACAACAAAATAATGCATAGGCTTTCGTATCTTTCCGTATTTATCAATCAACGGTATAACTTTACACACCCTATGAAAATAGCTATCAAAATAACAGTGTTGCCATTTAAGAAAATCAACGATGACGTCATATCTCTAAATTGGGACACCCTGTATACATTATTATTGTATGTTAAAAAGGAGAAATTGAAATACTAATCGACGGGTCTGAGCATTTAAAAAAAACAATGAGTATTTCAGATATTGAATTTATTCCAAATTATACAGACTCTCTCTGTATATGCGTTTCAAACGGCCGGTCTGAAAGGGTCCAAGTAGACCAGGGCGCATCTGTAAAAATATTAGTACATTTGGACGTTGAGAGGTGACTTAATTTTTTTTGCAGAAATTTCTTGAAAATAACTCAAATAATAATATTTGAGTTATCCTCCCTCTCAAAAAGGTCCGGAACATTGTTTAAATAATCAAAATGTCAAAAAATGAAGGAAAAATTCGATGTTTTTCTTCGTTTTTTGATTATAACTTTAAAAGTTTTCATTTCCGAGAAAAGTTGAACTGACATAAAAGTTGTGTAATTAAATTTCCTACAATATAGAATTAGTTGAAAATTTAAAAAATATTATAGTCACCCTTGTTGCAAAATTGCAATAATTGCAAAAAAAAACCGTACAAAAACAAGTATTCGCATTTTACGTTTTTCCACCATTTATGCTACACTTAGGACCTTAATATTTCACCCATAAAAACTTTATGATACAGTTAAACAATACTGTAAATTTCATTAAGATCGGTTCAATAGATTTTGCAAAATAACTTTTACAATCCAGCTTTCGCAAAAAAAATTCATTTTTTCAAAATATTACAGGACTGAAAATAAAGCAGATAGCAAGTTGAAATTTTTTTTGCTTATAAACATGTACTGTACCTCTCATTTGCAAATTGCAAAACTAAAATCGATTACCTACCACGGCGTCAGGAATTTTTTTAAATAAACATTAATTATTGGGGCTACGCGCAGGACAGCGGATAGTTTGCTCTGATTGGGCATTCCAATGACCTTTGATAATGATTGATACATTTTAATTTTTATTCCATTTCGATATAAATAAATAAATTTGTTTATTGCAAAATAAAAACACATACTCTGTCCTTTGAAATAACACTTTTTTTAGCAAAAACTTTCTTTGTTCATATATTTTAACTTAGAGAATAAAATTTTATTATTTTTAAACATATGCAATTGTTTAAAAAATATTTCACTAACAATAATAAAATTAGTTTGATTTTTGTGGAATTAAAATATTAAAATACAACAAAATATAGAGTAAGAAAATAATATATTAGATAAAGATTAGAAGAAATTTTGGTGGAAATCAACTTGTGTGAATCGAACACCGCTGTCCTGCGCCTATTACCAAAAATTAATGTTAATTTAAAAAATTTCCTGACGCCGTAATAATTAATCGATTTTAATTTTGCAAATTGCAAATGAAAGGTACAGTACACTTCTATAAGCAAACAAAAATTAAACTTGCTATCTGCTTTATTTTCAGTCCTGAAACATTTGAAAAAAGTTAAATTTTTTTGCGAAAGCTTTATTTATTTATTTATTTATTTATTTATTTATTTATTTATTTATTTATTTATTTATTTTCAACGGGACACTGCCCAATAAGATTACAAGTTTATAAGTCCAATATACATAATACATGTGTCAATAATAATAAAACTACAGTAAAATAGTAATAATAAAACAATAATACAATAAAATATAAATATCACAAACTTAAACACATAAATCAGATTCATATATCACAATAATGAATATCCAACAACTACTCAAACAAACAAACGTCTGAGGCCAGCGATGAATTCAGACTTCGGTGCAAAGAAATCTAGATCAGGTTGAGTGTTTGCCCATCTTAGTGCTCGAGATAAAAAGTTGTTATATGCATAGTTGGTTATATGGATAGGAACATAGAATGTTTGATTTAATCGAGTTCTGCGGAGAGGTACATGGAGACCAACCTGCTCAAGTAGCTGAGGACACAGAACTGTTGAATTAATTATGCCATAGAGCATCCTTGCATCCTTAATTACTCGTCGGTCACGCAATGAGAGAATACCCAATTGGGTTTCAATTTGATAATAATTTAACTGCAAAATTTATTTAACTGCATTTTTATTGCAAAATTTATTTTGAAAAATTTATTAAACCGGTCTTAATGAAATTTACAGCGTTGTTTTACTATACCATAAAGTTTTTCTGGGTAAAATATGAAGGTCCTAAGTGTAGCATAAATGGTTGAAAAACGTAAAATGCGAATACTTGTTTTTGTATGGTTTTTGTCGCAATTATTGCTATTTTGCAACAAGGGTGACTATTGTTTAAATTTTTAACTAATTTTATATTCTAGGAAATTTAATTACGCAACTTTTATGTCAGTACAACTTTTCTCAAAAATGCATAGTTTTAAAGTTATAATCAAAAAACCAATAAAAAAATCGAATTTTTCCTTCATATTTTGACATTTTGATTATTTAAACAATGTTCCGGACCTTTTTGAGAGGGAGGATAACTCAAATATTATTATTTGATCCATTTTCAAGCAATTTCTGCAAAAAAATTTGAGTCACCTCTCAACGTCCATCTCAAAACCGATGCGCCCTGGACTAAAGTGGTTTCATCATGTGTGGTCTCTCATAGGCGTATACTGCATAAACTCAAATGAAATTCAAAAGTAACTGACAGTTTCAGTTTCGTTACATTTGCGTTTCACCGTATGTGTTGGGCCATCTTTGGTCAATTACCGGTTGCTGGTCAATTACTGGTTAACTCACCCTATATATATCTTTTGAGATAATTTAATAACATTTTAAACGAGTGCTTCTGATGCTTTGCAAAATAAGTCATCCAGTCATCTCAAAGTTTGATACATTATTCAAAATACAGAATTACACTACCCAGTTCCAGTTGCCTCAAATTCGTGGGTAACTGGAATCTACTGACAAAAATAATTATCTTCAAGCTCAGAAAAACATTTTTGGTAACCGCCATTGCAGTCGACTTGATCTTGAAAGATCTGAAATTGTACAAAGGAATGAATAAATAAACACATCCTAAATAAATAGGTATATTTTTATTGAAAATAATTTTACACAATACAGAAAACTAATAAACAATGATATACATAATCTAGTAAAACGCTATGGTTCAATTTTTATGTGGTGATACTAATTCACTTATTATTATATTTATTTCACTTATTTTCATTTTTCACTTCACTTTCGGTGTTGGCTTGTTCGTGTTCGATTGGTATAGCTTGCTCTTCTTGTTGAGATTTTGGTGTAGTTATAGTTAATATTCCATCAGATGAAAAGGACGAATATGATTTTTGTATATCGTGACCTTTTGGAAAAACAAATCTTCTTAGAACGTGTTTTGAAATGAAACCTTTCTTCCCATCATCATAGTTTTCTTCAAATTTTGCTTCTACTTCAAGGGTATTTCCATTAATTGTTTTCACTTTAATATGTTCAGGCTTAAAGCCTTGCATATTAAATTTAATTTGAATCTTATCGTTGTCTTCTATGGTAGCTTCGTTCTCCGTTTCTGGATATTCAACTTGAAATCTTGGTTGATTAACAAAGTATCCAAATGTTGGACGGAACAGCTCTTCTCTCATTTGCTGTTCAATCATCCTCATAGGTCTCGAGAACTCACGTAAAAACATTGGTAACAGCGACATTTTTCACAAAAAAATATTTTTTATAAGTCTGATTTTTGCAAGATACTTTTTCGTATTTGGCGGTTTAACGAGCTTGTTTCGTCTTATATACCTACGATCGTGTGATGACAAATGAGTGATGAGTGAGATCTCGAAACTCTGGAATTTACTAGACAAATGCTTGGCAGTGGCTAAGAGTACACCACATAATTGATACGTTATTTTGTTGGAAAATTCAGGTAATAGGTAAGGAAAATAATACCATAGTTAAATAAAACTTATTAATTATCAAAAAGAGAATAAGACAAGCTTTTCAAGTTAAGTTGGATTTATAGTTTGACGTAGCGTAGACGTAGACGCAACGTAGACGTAAGAAACGGACTGGAGACGGAAGAAAATATTATGTCAATTTATAGATCGACGTAGCGGAATTTTTGCGCATGAGTAGAAAGAGTAAACAATGACTTAATTCTAATTCAACAACATAGCCTATAAATTATACGAACACGAACAGTAAACAAACTTTGTGTTTATTTAGTTATACTTGTACTATTATTTATTATAATATTTATCTGTTTTGTGTGTTACATGGATTAGGAAATAAACGAAAGTATGCTCTTTGGTGCCGCATGCCGTGGGATTTCCAACTATTTTGTTTCATTTCCTGGTCTTTAAATGTTTATTGGATTTACCTATCGTATATGTGTGGATAACCACGAATTAGGCTAATAAACAACTCATATTTATCTGAAATATTGAAATGACTCTATGATATATTTTTATTAAATTAATAACTTAACATCCATTGTATTAACAAATAATTAACAAAATTCGAATATGTTGACAATCAACTTTTTACACAACACAAGGAATGAGGGGGCGGGGCGGGTCCACTTTGAGTGACAGAACAAAATTCTGCCTTATGATTGGCCAGACGGAAGAAACGCACTGTAAAAGATGAAAGTTGGTCATCTCTTATGTTACGTTACGTTTCTCTTACGTTCCGTCAGGCGCTTGCGTTCATCTATAAACACGAGTACACAAAATTCGGTGTTGATCTTTTCCAGTGCGTCTCCGTTGCGTCTACGTCTACGCTACGTCAAACTATAAATCCAACTTTATACACTGGAATCAAAATTGAAACTATTTTTGACGGAATGATATATAATAAATTGTTAAGGGTGAAGATTTTTTACCTATGTAACTATTAGAAATTGATAATTACCAATAACTAAATTGATAAAGATAATAAAATAAATCATCCGTCCTTATAAAATCAAAGGGTATATTAATAAAAAACTTTACAAAAACTAACTTTACGTCTCTTCAGGCCAGTAGCCACTACCATAGTAGAGATGTTCGGAACAAGCTCCATAGCTTCCAGAATATTCTAAAAACTATAGACCAGTAATAAAAATAAAAACTACTACCAAATACATTAGATGGTATTACCAAAGAATACAGCACCGAGCACCCAACAGTTGGGTGCTTTATTCTTTGGTATTACTTATATTTTTTAACATTACATAACGTTTTTTAGTATTTTTACAAATGTTGCCTTAATTTTTTGAAAAAATAAACAAAAGGATAAAGGGGAAAAAACAGATGTTCAATATTAAATTTACACGTTTTCAGGTAAACACTTGGAATATAAAATAAACTATTATAATAGCTATTATTTAAGAGGTTATCCTTGGTTTAATGCATTTGCGATTTTCCATACAAAACGATAAAATAAATGTTTTTTTTTAATAAAAAAATCTGAATAAATTTATCTAGTTATTTGTGGATATCTCTATTATTTAAATAAACGTCTTATAAATGTTTAGTTGAAGGTCTACGGGTCTCAGATTTTCAGCTTATTTCTTGTAACAAGGATCAAAAAAATAACGGTGGGTTTTCACTTTCCATGTTTCCATTCCGACCTTTATTCAACTTACTGTCACTGTCATTTGCCTAACTGTCAAAAGCAGTCAAATATTTTTATTTGTAAAAGGTAAATAAAATTTGATATTGGAAAATATACATAATAAAACAAAATATCTTTACCAAAAAGTTGAACAAGATGCTGTATTTGGAAGATTATTTAGAGAGTAAGTAATATTGTTAATAATATTTTTTTATTCTAACCTAAAAATTGTAGTGATAGAGCATTTACCTCAAGAATTAAGAGATAGATTTACAGACATGAGAGAAATGGATCTAACTATTCACAGTAAGTATAATAAATCGAATAAATAGTAAGTACTAAAGAATAGTAATATGAAAATAAAGAGTACCTTATAGTCCCACATCTTCTTTCAACAATAAACCCTTTCTGTAGGGATTTAAAATAATAGAAAAACAATATTCCCTGTCAACAAACAGATTAGGTAATATTTCAGAAAAAAATAAACGGTAAATTAAGTGTCATCATCAGGATATCTGGACAACAGGGCCTCTCAAGTCGTAACCCGGCGAAATCCCTGTTTTAAAGATGCAATAAATATTGGTACATGGAACGTCAGAAGTATGTATGAACATGGAAAAATGAACAATATTATACAAGAGATGCAAAGGTTAAATATCGATATTTTAGGTATCAGCGATACAAGGTGGTCGAGTTCAGGCAGCTTCGCGACAAACAACGGAATGATATATTTTTCAGGAAATAATGACCCACACCACAGATATGGAGTAGCAATTGTTGTATCAAAAAAAATGGTGCAGTCTGTTATTAACTTTACACCAGTGTGTCTGATAGAGTAATATTCCTTCAACTTCATACAAAAACTGTAAATCTTAATATCATACAGGTCTATGCTCCTACTGCAGAAAAATCAGATGAAGAGGTTGAGGAATTCTATGAACAAATTAACCATGTTCTAAAATGTATAAAGCCAAGAGACGTCACAATTATCCTTGGTGATTTTAATTCCAAAATTGGGGAAGGAAAAAGCGGCAAATATGTAGGAAATTATGGTCTCGTGTTAAGGAACGAGAGAGGAGACCGAATGTTACAGTTCTGCCAAGAAAACGATATGATTATTTCAAACACATTTTTTAAACTCCCCAAAAGAAGGCTTTATACGTGGACATCACATCAACATAACGCACAGAAAATAGTTAAGAATCAAATAGACTTTGTGTTGATAAATGAAAGATACAAAAACGGCATAAAATCGGTTAAGGCGTACCCAGGTGCAGATGTTTCCTCGGACCACAATCCCTTGATAGCGCGTGTAAGCATTAAACTTAAGAAACCTTCACAAAGGGTAAAACCAGATTACATAGATATCAGCCGCTTACAGAACTCAAAAATCAAAGAAGAATTAAAGCAGCAGATAAATGGCAACCTAAGAATGTTGTCTACAAAGGAACCAAACACGCACGTGGAAAACAAGTGGCAAGACTTAAAAGAAGCCCTAATAAAACCTGCTCAGAATATCCTTAGCAGAGGAAATACGACAAAAAGACAAGAATGGATGACAGAGAAAATTTTAAGTCTCATGGAGGAACGAAGACAGTTTAAGGGAAAATGCAAACAAAAATACGAGATACACAAGCAAATTAGAGATGAAATAAGGTCAGCGAAAGAAAACTTTTACAAAAGAAAATGTGAAGAAATTGAAGAACTGCAATTAAAACATGATACGTTTAACCTACATAAAAAGGTAAAAGAATTGGCAGGTATACAAAAAAGGAAGCATCCCAATGTGCTATACAACGCAAATGGACAAATAATAACTGACCTACAAGAAAAGCTTACGACCTGGAAGAATTATATAAAAGAACTCTTTGCCGATGAAAGAGAGGATCATGATATTGGTAACATTCAAGATGAGGAAGGACCAAAAATCTCTAAAGAAGAAATACTATATGCTATAAAAACAATGAAAAATGGCAAATCACCGGGTCCAGATGGACTTCCATCGGAACTTCTTAAGCTTGTGGAAGATGAAACAGTAAATGTTTTGGTTGACCTCTTTAACTGCATTTATAAAACGGGAGAGATACCTAAGGAATGGCTTCTGTCAACTTTTGTGACTATTCCAAAGAAAACAAATGCAAAACTGTGCACCGACCATCGCACAATAAGCTTAATGGGACACACACTAAAAGTATTTCTTAAAGTGATACATACAAGAATTCACAAAAAACTAGACGCTGACATCAGTGATACTCAGTTCGGGTTTCGAAACGGGCTTGGAACAAGGAAAGCACTATTTGCACTTAATATCATGTGCCAAAGATGCCTGGATGTTAACCAGGATATATATATATATATATATATATATATATATATATATATATATATATATATATATATATATATATATATATATATATATATATATATATATATATATATATATATATATATATATATATATATATATATATATGTGCTTTATTGACTACAACAAGGCGTTCGATAAAGTTCGCCACGAACACCTGATGAGACTGTTGGTAGAGAAAAACTTGGATAAAAGGGACCTCAGAATTATTTTCAATATTTACTATAACCAGAAGGCGAATATTAGAGTAGAACGGGAAACAACCAAGGAACTCGAGATCAAAAAAGGCGTAAGGCAGGGATGCATACTTTCACCAACCTTGTTTAACTTATATTCAGAAGATATTATAAACAGAGCCCTTGCTGACCAAGATATAGGAGTTAAAATAAATGGCACTTTAATAAACAATTTGAGATACGCTGATGACACAGTATTAATAGCAGAAACCCCGGAAGATCTCCAAACACTGATAAACAGAATAGTAGAGTGCAGCGTAAAGTTCGGTTTATCACTTAACATCAAAAAAACAAAAATAATGATGGTGTCGAAATCTCCACAAAATTTTTCTGACATAACCGTACATGATCAAAGAATTGAGCGTGTTAGAAAATATAATTACCTGGGAACTGTGATTAATGAAAACAACGACAACTCTGAAGAAATCAAGATCAGAATAGAAAAAGCTAGAGCTACTTTTACCAAAATGAAAACAGTTTTATGCGGAAGAGAGCTAAGTTTAAATCTTAAAATTCGCCTGATGAGATGTTACGTGCTGTCAGTTCTTTTCTATGGAATGGAAGCTTGGACACTGAAAAAGATCGATACAAGGAAAATGGAAGCATTCGAGATGTGGATGTACCGCGGGATACTGAGAATATCGTGGACAGAGAGAGTGACAAACATGGAAGTGTTGCGAAGGATGCAGAAAGAGAAAGAACTTGCGCTTACTATTAAAAAGCGCAAACTGCAATACTTGGGACATATAATGAGGGGACAAAAGTACCAGCTACTACAATTAATTATTCAGGGAAAAATAATAGGTAAAAGATCCATTGGCAGAAGAAAACATTCATGGTTGAAGAATTTAAGAGATTGGTACAAGTGCAGCAGCTGCCAATTATTTAGATCTACGGTATCAAAAATACGCATAGCCTTGATGATAGCCAAACTTCGGAACGAGGACGGCACCTGAAGAAGAAGAAGATCAGGATATAAAAAGAGGAAATCAATAGAAAGAAAATATCAAGATTAGTAAATCAATAACTTCATCATCCAGGATACATCATTTATATTTTAACACCTTCCCTGCGTTTAGAGATATTTATAAACTTATTGGTGAGTTATGAGGCATATATCCCGTATACCTCATTTACCACTGTGCATTTCTACACAGTCGACACAGCCAACCATTAGTCTAGTAATTTGCCTTGTAACGCAGCCAACGTGTTAAAATAACATACATAATATAGAATCAGAGTTTGGTATTTATTTTATTTATTTATTTTATGGGCAAGCCCAATTCTATAAAAATACATTACATTTTTTAATTGAACATAAAGTGTTACATAAATACATAGTGTACAGATAAAAACAATAACATAATATAATATAAAAACAGACATACAGAAACATAAATATAATATAGAAGTAAATATGTAATAGGAAATAATAACATAAAAACAAGTTAACAAATTACAGACGCTTCACTCAAATATTGATCTCATGTAAATTTCTTTTAAAACAATTGATGGAGTTGTCAAACAGCTGTAAATTGTAAAGGGAGTTTGCTAAATTCAAGACTCTGGGTACAAACGAAAAAAGTGAATAATTAAACCTATGGAATGGTACATAAAATGTTCGCACTTGTCTAGTGGTGTGAGGTGGTACAAACAGTGCGATCTTATAAGTAGTTGAGAACAACTGCATATACCATTTAAGATCTTGAATAATAGTAAAAGATCCCTTTGTTTTCTCCGGCTTGCAAGAGAGGAGACCTGCAGTTGATGCTGCCATACAGTGTAATCTTGATAGGTATGAAGCTTAAAAGCATTGTAACGGAAGAAACTATTTTGGACTTGTTCAAGTTTCCTAATGTAGACCAAGTAGTGTGGGGACCACACTGAACAACAATACTCGAGGTGAGACCTGACCAAGGAGAAGTAAAGAACTCTAATACTGGATAAGTTTGTAAAATCAAGAGTTGTTCTTTTTCCAAAACCCAGCATTTTTATAGATGTTTGAATGACATTGATGATGTGAGTATTGAAACAAAGAGAATTTTTCAGTGTAATCCCCAAGTCTGATTTTATTTACAGTGTTGAGCAATTGGCCATCAAAGTAATAGTTTGATAATATTGGTTGGTGAGTACGGTTAAAGTTAATTACATGACATTTGCTGGAATTAAGGTTCATACCGTTAAATGAACACCATACATAGAGGTTAGTCAGTTCTAATTGCAATATGGCAGCATCATAACGATTTTTTATAACTTTAAAGCACTTCAAGTCATCAGCAAATAGCAAGGCGTTACAATCGTGAAAACAGTTGGTAATATCATTAATAAATATATTAAAGAGTAATGGACCCTGTGGTACACCTGACTTAACTGAAAAAGTTTGTAAGTAAAAGTGGTTCACTTGGACCTGTTGAAATCTTTCAGTTAAATAACTCTAACCACTGCAACAAATGTCCACTTATGCCATAGGAGCTAAGCTTTCGAATCAGGAGTTCATGATTTACTCTGTCAAAGGCCTTGGAAAAGTCAGTATAAATTGAATCAACTTGAAGTCTCTCTTCCAAGGCTTCAGACAGAAAATCAACATAGGTCAACAAACTCAGTTCAGCAGACTTACCTGTAGTAAAACCAAATTGCTGAGAGTTCAGGATCCCGGAGCTATCGAAGGTGAGGAAATCAGTAATAATACTATCAAAAACCTTTGGTATAGCACTAAGAGTAGATATAGGGCGGTAATTACTAATATTAGATTTATTACCAGATTTATATATTGGTGTGACATAAGAAAGTTTCCAAAAGTCTGGAAACTGACCTACATCCAAAGATTTATTAAATATATGAAACAAAGATCGCGATATTATAAAACTGAATTCCCTAAGAAAATTAGGTGGTATACCATCAGGCCCAGGACCCTTGTTGACACTTAATGATGAAAGCTTTTCGTAAATTTTGGAAATCTGGATACGATATGATAAAATATTGAGTTTAGACTGAATATGGTCAACATTGCAATTTAAAGTAATATCACTATAAACTGATGAAAAGTTATCTGCAAATAAGTTGGCAATATCATTGCCACATGAAGCTACAGTCATTCAGGGTCATTGAGTCAGGTATACAATTGTTTTCACGCTTGCTACCTACAAATTTCCAAAAATGCCTTGCGTTATTTTATATAGAAAATTCGGTGAAACGTACCTATGTAATTGTGATAACAACATTTAGATAGATTTTTACAATTTGTTCTCAGATGACAAAATGCAGCATAGCTTGCAGGAGTCTTTAAGGTTTTATAAATTTTATGAGCTTTTATTTTTTCATTTAACAATTGCTAAGCTCAGAAGAATACCAACAAGAAAATTTCTTAGTACTAAAATATTTAACTGGAGTGAAATGTTCAATAAGAGAGTAAATAATGTCATAAAACATAGCAATCATGTCGGAAAGATCTCTACCACGAAACAGGTTATCCCGTTCTATATATTCTAGACATTGGTGAATTGCTGGAAAGTTTGCGTTACGGAAATCATAATAATATTCGTTACCAGAAATTGACCTATCAAAAACATTAAGCTGCAATGATGTTAACAGAGGAGGATGATGAGAGTCAGGTGAAACCAGAACATCGTTAGCTTCAGAAATGACAAGCTCTTCTGGGGCCAGGATAAGATCCAGAATAACACCTCTGCTATTAAATATAAAATTACATTGAAATAGATTATGATAAGCACACAGATTTGAAACAACCTCAATGGTATCAACTACAGCTAGCGGTGATGAAGTTTGTGAGGTTGCAGAAGAGCAATAATCTTCAACTCTCCACCTAGCTGAGGGGAGATTATAGTCACCAAGTAAGTGAAATTTCAGGGATGAAAATTATTCACTTAGAAGCATCAGTTGATCAGCATGAACTTGATGGGTGTAGGCTGGAGATTGAGGTGGAATATATAGAGCTCCCAGAATAAGTTTGCCATGAAACCGTACAAACAGCTGTTCAATAGAAGGATCAGATTGGATTCGTAATATTGAATATTTCTTTAAAATAGCTATCAATACTCCACCCCCTCTAAGAGATAAACTAGAGGCAGGTGTATGATCCTGTCTATAGATATTGTAATTGACAAGACCAATTTCAGCATCAGCAATGTCACTGTTGAGCCAAGTTTCTGTTAGAGTGATAATATCATAGGTACAATTAAAAACATTGAGGCTTAATTCAGTAAGTTTTGTTCCGAGACCCCGGACATTTTGGTAATAGACTGTAAACTTGCCCAAGTCAGTAGAGTTTAAAGGTTTTTTTTTTTAATGATTTTAGGTATGTTATTAAAATACTTAATCGTGATATTAACTTCTCCAGCGTTTTGTCTCTCTGAAAGCTCGGACCTAAGACTATCTAACAGCTTTTTTTGGTTAGGGTTTTGATCTAAAATAAAATATATCTTTTTTTTCGCGAATAACTGTTTGTTTTTAATAACATGAAGAGCATCACTTGCTGAAGAAAATATTACTTTAATGGGACGATGAACATTCTTGTTCACATTTCCAAAGCGTAAGATTTTGACTTCATTTGTGTTGATGGAGGCATGGGCCTTTGATAAAATAGATTTTACTTGAGAAGCATCTTCAGAAGTGTTACTTAATTCAGGAAGATTAAAAATGAGGATGTTTTTAGATCTTTTTTCCCGTTCATGAAGCTCGTTTACCACATCATCAACAGAAAATGAATTAGCACCTTTTTCAGCCTTAAGTTTTAACATGTCCTGTTTCAAAGCATTAAGTTCATTTTTAAAATTGTCAATTTTCCTAATAGGTTTGGGTACACTTTTAAAAGATAAACGACAATCAGCACAAAAATACATTAAGGTTCTTTTTTGGATAACAACAGCGCGTAGTTCAGAGGCGCATAAACCAGTACAGTGTTCAGACTGGTGCACAGTAACATGGCAGCTATCACATGCGACAAACTTGTCAAGAAGATCATCATTACAACTGGAACATTTGCTAACCATTTTAAAGTTGAATTGGAAATATTAAGTTAAATTAACATCTGGCATATAATGAGTAAAGGTTCTGCTTGTTTAAATTAAATCCTTATACAAGCCAAACTCATTAACGGCCTATCTTCAAATTACCTTATCATAACTAGTTTTTTGTAGAATTAAATTTTTAGTATTTTATTTTTAGCAGTATATTGCAAATTACACAAATTCCTCAAAAATAGGATAAAAACGGATACAGCCACTGTATAACTCACAAGTTTGTCCACAAAATGATATTACTTTCAAAATAAAAGACTCACTTTAAACTATGAAATTCAAAGAATTTTTAGGAGCAGATGTTTTGTGTCTGTTGTTGACAATTATTAGTGAGTATTAATTGGAGTAAATTCAAATAAGACCAAATACCATATCCGGATAGTATTGAGAGGTTTTTTCCTAGTGATTTACTAAGGGATCACTAACACCAGAATTTTACTGTCATCATTGATGTGGTTGTCTTTTAAACACTTTCACTTCGTTACGAGACAAATAGATCTTGTAATACACTAACGGTTGGCTGTGTAAGACAAATATGTCAAAAACTATCTCATCTTGCGAAAGGTATACTTTTCTCAGTTTTCAAGCTAGTTTATTAATTTTTCTGGGGATATATTCAGTTATAACTTATAACGTATGGTCTTATTGCGGCTTTAAGAATACAACCGGAATAGACACACTACTAACAATTGTCTGCATTATGTCTGTATGGCGTGTTCTTCAATGAAGCACTTAAAAAAATATTTTTCACTTCCTTTAAAAATATTTTTACCTGTAAAACTATTTTTGTGTTATTTTTTAAAAGTTATTTTCAGTTTGCTATATATTTAAAATATTTGTGCAATTTTTTTTTAAATAGTCAATGTTGAAACAAATCATCTTATTTTTTATTATGGCTTCAGCTTTCAGATAGGAAAGTTGTATCTAACTCCTGCTTTTGTAAGGTATATGTCCAATATTATATTAAGTATCCCGAATAAAGTACGTGCCTCCTAGTGGCGGGATACGGGCAACAATACATTGGCTTATAGGGCAGTCCTTATAGTAGGGATCCTGGCCTATACAGAAAAATGCAGGCGGGTGTGGGGTAATACTGCACTTTGGCTGCATTGGTGGTGTATTGGCTAAACGTGCAGGGCAGGGTATGGTGCTGATAGAAAAGGCATTCAGGCATCAAATATCCAAAAATCTTTTCAGACCATAATAATGAAAAGACCTCCAAACGCAATAAAAACTTATACTGAAATGATGGCATCTCCTGAGGTAAAATGTTCCGGAAGTAAAATGAGCCTCCGTTCGGATCTCCGGGTGAGGACTATCTCAGGGGGAACACCATTACAGGTTAGAAAAACCAGGATAGGGTCTTGGAATCTTGGTAGTCTTACAGGTAAGAGTCTGGAGTTAGTGGATGCGCTCAAACGAAGAAGAGTTCAAATTGCTTTTATTCAAGAAACTAGGTGGAAAGGACAAAGTTCGAAAGAACTAGGTGATGGATATAAATTGTGGTATGTAGGGAGTAGTAACACTAGAAATGGAGTTGGTATAATCGCTGATAATGAAATGAAAGATAACGTAGTAGAAGTTGTAAGAACGAGTGATAGAATGATGTCAGTGAAATTTGTTATTGATAAAGGGGTATTGAATGTTGTGTGTGTGTGTGTGTGTATGCTCCTCAAACAGGTCTGGGTGAGAATGAAAGAAGAGCTTTCTATGACCAATTAGGAGACGTACTGAGTGATATTCCAGCAGAGGAGAAAGTTATAATAGGAGGTGATTTCAATGCACATGTGGGCCAAGCCAAGACAGGATATGAAACAATACATGGGCGATTAGGCTTTGGAACTAGAAATGAAGCTGGAGATGACATGCTAGAATTAGCAACAGCATTGGATATGGCGATTGCTAACACATTCTTTAAAAAGAGAGAAACTCAACTTACTACCTACAAAAGTAGACAACATCAATCCCAAATAGACTACTTCATGATAAGGAAAGAAGACGTACGTGAATGCAAGGACTGCAAGGTAATAATTAGTGAGACAGTAAGCCAACAACATAAGCTGCTTGTTCTGGACATCAAAGTAAAAAGCGAAACTAAACAAAATATCGGAGAGGACCACAAAAAATCAAGTGGTGGATGCTAAAAGATGAGAAGGAAGCTCTATTCAGGGAAAGAATAGTAGAAAAAATATGTTGGAACATGAAAGGAAGCCCTAACACAATTTGGAGAAAAATGGCCAATATTATTAGAGAGACGGTTATTGAAATACTTGGGAAAACGTCAGGAAAAAAGTTTGAGGATAAAGAGGTGGTGGTCAGATGAAGTACAAGGAAAAATAAAAGAGAAGGGAAAATTATATAAAAAGTAGCAGGAAGCCAGATCGGACATAGATCTTCAAATCTATATGGTCGCCTAAAAGGAAGCGAAAGTAGCAGTAGCAAAAGCTAAAGCAGAAGCGTATTCAAACCTATACGATCAACTTGATACCAAAGGTTCACTACTGGACATAATATATGACTTGTAACGCAGTTAATGTAAGTTTATAAATATCTCTAAATGCAGTAAAGGTGTTAAAGACAAATCACATGCTATGACTTTTCTGACAGATAATCTTAAGTTAAAGTTGATTTCATGTATGATTTTAGGCATTTGTAAGAGTCTACAACTTAAATCGTAGAATCTAAAAAAACATATGAGCACTATGCCGTCAATTTTCAGTGGCAAGTGGGTTGACAGTGGAAAATCAAATTTCCCACTTATGGATGGGATAAATATATTAAATTTAAATTGACGTCATTAAGACGCAAGGAAGAGTCTAAGAGCTAGTGGACCCTCCGAGGAAGGGTGTTCCTGTAAGGCTAGAAATTTGTAGTGATAATTCATAGCACACCAAGGCTAAAAACCGTGACCTGGTAGCCATTACCCCTGCACGTGTATCTACCAGGTGAATCGAAAAGTACATAGTTTAGAGTGTAAAATAAACTTTCTCCTGGAAAGTTTAAATTTAAGTATGTGTTTGCGTAAGTCATTTAGAAGAAATGTGTACAATGACAGGCGATTCTGAACAGCATAAGACCTTGCCAGGCGAGGGGAAAATTAGGGTTTTTTCCTAAATTTTTTTTGCATCGAACAGAGTTTTTTTAGGTTTTTTGAATCATTTCAAACAGAAAAGATATTTAGTCACTTTTCTCTTAGATTAATAGTTTTTGACTTATAAGAGATTAAAAATTGCGAAATCGGCCATTTTTAACCCTGAATCGGACATTTAACTGAAAATTTCAATGTTTCCAAGGTAGGTAGATATTCGTTAAACATCGATTTATGAAATCCCAAAGAGTTTTTTGCAATACAATATCGAAAACCCCTTTGTTTTTTAATTGCTAATCAAGCGGGCGCAACACTGTAGTATACCTAAGTGAGGACGTTTGAGTTTGCATAAATTCATTATCCCGAGAATGGGCAAATTTGAAGAGAAATCCTCAGACAGGTCGATTTTTATTTTTAAATTAGGACTTTTTGGCATATATATAATACTAGTGATATCATCCACCTGGGCGTGATGACGTAATCGATGATTTTTTAAATGAGAGTAGAGGTTGTGTGATAGCTCATTTGAAAAGGTTATTTAATTCTTTAATCATTAATATAAACATTAACATAATCATTTGTACAGGGTGCACAAAAAAAATATTTTTGTCTCAATTAATTTAATTCGAAAAAAATTTTTTGCATACCCTGTATAAATAATTATGTTAACGTTTATATTACTGAATAGAGAATTAAATAACCTTTCAAATGAGCTATCACATGACCCCTACTCCCATTCAAAAAAATCGTCGATTACGTCATCACGCCCAGATGGATGACGGCACTAGTATTATATATATGCCAAAAAGTCCTAATTTAAAAACGACCTGTTTGAGTATTTCTCTTCAAATTTGCTAATTCTCAAGATAATGAATTTATGCAAACTCAAACGTCCTCACTTATACTACAGTGTCGCGCCCGCTTGATTAGCAATTAAAAAACAAAGGGGTTTTTGATATTGTATTGCAAAAAACTCTTCGGAATTTCATCAATCGATGTTTAAAGAATATCTACCTACCTTGGCAACATTGAAATTTTCAGTTAAATGTCCGATTCAGGGTTAAAAATGGCCTATTTCGCAATGTTTAAATTTTTAATTGCTTATATGTCAAAAACTATTAACCTAAGAGAAAAGTCACTAAAGACCTTTTCTGTTTGGATTGATTCAAAAAGCCTAAAAAACTCTATTCGATGAAAAAAAAAATAATTTTAGGAAAAAACCCTAATCTTTCCCCTCGCCTGGCAAGGTCTTATGCTGTTCAGAATCGCCTGTCATTGTACACATTTCTCCTAAATGACTTACTCAAACACATACTTAAATTTAAACTTTACAGGAGAAAGTTTATTTCTCCCCCAAACTATGCACTTTTCGATTCACCTGGTAGATACACGAGCAGGGCTGATGCGTGCCAGGTCATGGTTTTTAGCCTTGGTGTGCTATGAATTATCACTATACAAATTTCTAGCCTTACAGGAAGGCCGTTACTGGGAGGGTTCACTAGCTCTTAGACTATAAACAAATAAGACTTTATGCCGTGCAACAAAAAAATCAAATGTAGAATAATTTAGAACTTTGTGGAAATATGATATTAAACATGTGTGTTGAGTACTAGAGTTATCTTAAGCAACAGCAATCTTCTCGATTTTAACACATTCTGTGCGGATGGCATACATGTGAGCCACGTGATGCCTTCGCCAATGTTTGGACGGCGCGCATGTATGCCATTGATTATACATATTTTTAATATGTGTTTTTTTGTTTGTCCGTTCTGAGTATAAGTCTTAGGATAAGACATCCGCACGCTATGTGTTAAATAATCCATTTATAAGAGTAGATTAACGTTAAACACAATCCAAACATAGAAAACAATTAGGTAATCCTGTCCTAGACCTAAGATTGCAACAAATAAAAAATATGTAGAGTAGACATACTTTAAACATAAAAACCTACATAATGAACTATTAACACCATAGGGCAAAACAAAGAATTAAATTGTTTTAAGAATAAATAAAAGTTTAAACTATTTTAAATTTAGTGAACAAATCTGTTTTAAAATATTTTTAGATAACATGGACGAACTCGAAAAAAGGGTTAAAAATTTTTTCAGTGATTGTAAAAGGTGCCCTAATGATTTACCTCAGTCAGTTGAAGCAGAATTTCAAGGTATCAGAAAGGAATATTATAAAACTTTGGAAGAGGCAGATGAAAAGGTAAACGTTTATATATAGAATGAATACATTTACTTTTTGAAAAACTGTTTATTAGTACTGATTTATGTTCTATAGGAAACAATTTTTCTAAAATTACAATGGTTTTGGAATCCATGTTATTGATTTAACGGTAGTTTACAAATATATGTCATAAAAATCTTGTCATTAAAAACGACATAGGTTTTGTTTGTTTTTTTGAGAAATTCACTAAAATACTCAGTCAATAAATGAGCAGATGTAGGATTTTAAAATTAATACATTAAGTTAATTTTTTTATTATTATTTTTTTTTTTTTTCCTGGAAGCCGTCTGTTGTGAACCGGTTGTACTGCAGCCACTTGGCTTATTGTACATCTTCCATTGTTTATGAAACCCATTCCAGAATTCTGGAACCCTGTACCAGCTTGTACAGGTCTAGTGGGTGGGTGCCATATAATTTTGGAGTCATTTCGATGTCTCCGAAAAGTGTTTGCCGCCTCCGATCCAATGCCTCACAGTCATGCAAAATATGGTTGACTGTTTCAGGTTCTCTGTTACAGAGTCTGCAGCTCAAGTCTCCATGAAACAGCCCCATTGTATGCAGGTGACCCTTAACTGGCGCATGTCCAGTGAGAAAACCTGTTATGACTCTGAGCTGATTCCTGCTTGTTTTCAGCAGTAACTCAGCTCTACTAGCACATGTCCGTCCGATATACATCTTGCCATGTGTTTGACCGGGTACACTCTCCCAGTGTGAGTTGTGTTGGCTTCGGATCCAGGCTTTTTTTCGTTCGCGGACGGTGCTTTTTGGCACTCCCACGGCCGGCTCTGGACCCAGGTATTTTGTAGCTGATGCTCTCTTGGCAAGTGCATCAGCTCTTTCATTGCCGTATATGCCCCGATGACCTGGAACCCATACCAGTATAACACTGTTATGTTGTGCCAGTCTATCAAGTTCTTGTCGACATTCCCACACCAGCCTAGAGCTCACCTTAGGGCTTATAAGAGCCCCAATGGCTGCTTGGCTATCTGTGCATATGTTAACCCGCTGCAGTTCGAATGCCCTCAGGTTGTTTTCTCTTGCACACTGCAAGATTGCAAAAATCTCTGTCTGAAATACGGAGGTACATTCTCCCAGTGGAATAGAAATGTTGAAATTTCCACCACTATAGAATATTCCTGCGCCCGAACCGTCTGCAGTTTTAGACCCGTCCGTATACCAGGTGCAACCCTGCAGTCTGGGTCGAGAGTTTCCTCTGTCCCATTCGTCTCGTGGGCAAATGTCCACTTGAAAAGGTACTTCAGGCATATATCTTGATGTCATATGGTCAGAAATCATCATCCATTCGGCATCATTAATTTCATTCGTTATTTTACTATGTCCTGATTTAACTGGTACGTTGCTCAGGTTTTCTCGCAGTCTATAATAGCCCATTCTCGCCTCACCTCTTATTGTTATATGTAAAGGAGGGAGATCCAGTAGTGCCTCCATAGCTGCCGTAGGTGTGCCCCTCATAGCCCCCGTGATCCCGAGACAAGCAAGTCTTTGCACCTTGCTTAATTTGATGATGGCACTTTTTTGCTGCACTTTTGGCCACCATACCACTGATGCATATGTAATTGTGGGTTTTACTACCATGTTATAAGTCCAATATACCATGTCTCGTCTCAAACCCCACATTTTTCCATGAGTACGTCTGGCTACCATTAACGTAGATACCGCTCTCTTCGTTATTCTTTCTATCTGCTGATTCCAAGTAAGTCTTGAGTCTAATATTATCCCGAGATACTTTACTTCACTCACCAGATTTAAATGTATACCATTTAGACTTAGAGGACCCAATTCCTCTGAATTCCTTCTTTTAGTAAATTTCATGATTTTGGACTTTAGAGGACTGATGTTAAGCCCTACATTTGAAGTCCATTCTGTAACTACTGTCAGAGCCTGTTGCATTCGATCTCTGACTGTACCATTAAATTTTCCGTGGGCTAAGATGACTAGGTCATCCGCATAGCCCAGGACGTGATGCCTATCGTTGTCGAGTCTAGCTATCAGGCCATCCATGACCAGATTCCACAATAGAGGAGATAAGACTCCCCCCTGTGGGCAGCCTCTGGCTACCTGAGCTGACACTGTATCCCCTAGCAACGTAGCATATATCACACGGCTTCTCAGCATGCAGTCTATCCATCTACAGCTTGTTTCGTCTATTCCTTTTAGACGGATCGCCCTTGTGATCGCTTCGTAAGAGGTGTTGTCAAATGCTCCCTCAATATCGAGAAATGCACCCAACATCACCTCTTGGTTTTCTAGAACGTACTCCACTCTCTGTACAAGATGGTGCAGTGCCGTTTCTGTGGAGACTCCCGCTCGATATGCATATTGTCCCCGATGTATCGGACTTTCAACCAATACACCATCCCTGATATGTCTATCGAGCAGTTTTTCTAAGGTCTTCAGTACGAATGACATCAGACTTAATGGCCGCAGAGACTTGGCCCTTTCCTGTCCGATTTTGCCAGGTTTGGGTATAAAAGCCACCCTTATCAGCCTCCATGCTTTTGGTATGTACCCCAGCCCTAAACTAGCCTGCAGTATCTTACACAATTTTTTGAAAAGAAGGTCGTTTCCCTTCTGTAGAAGTATTGGATAAATCCCGTCCGGACCCGGTGATTTATATGGCTCGAATGAGTTTATTGCCCATTTGATTTTGTCCTGGTTTATAACTTCTTTTGCCACATGCCAGTTTTCCCTAGAACCATAATTCATGATATCCAGTCCGGTTTGCCATGTGTCTAGTGGTATCAGTTTTGTCTCAGACTCAGAAAAGTGCACCCTGAAAAGCTCTTTCAGGGTGTCTTCACCATTCTGAGTGTATTCACCTGACTCTTTTTGGAGCGAGGGAATACTTATCTGAGGGTCCTTTGAGAGAACTTTATGGAGCCTTGCCATTTCTGAAGTCCCTTCTATCTCTTCACAATGCCTTCTCCACGATTCTCTTTTTGCCCTTCTCAGTTCCTTATTGTAGTCAGTCAGAGCTTTGCGATAATCGCCCCACTCGCCTGACCTTTTGGCGAAATTAAATTTTCGTCTAACCTCTGTCCTTTGATTTGCAAGATTATGATTCCACCAGGGAACTTTCCTGTTGGAATTCCTGACTATCTCCGGACAGTTGTCTTCGAACGCTGACGTGACAATCTCTTGAAATTGTTCGGCAGCCATGTCTAGGTCCAATGTATGCCTTATCTTCCCGTTAATCCTGCCTAAGCTATATTCTATGTCTGCTTGATATGCTTCCCAGTTTGTTTTACGAGGATTACGATAAGTTTCCTTGATAAGCTCATTGCCTGTCATTTCAAAACAAATGTGTCGATGGTCTGAAAAGGACGCCTCATCTGACACATGCCAGTTTTTCACAGTTCTAGCCACGTTAGTCGTGGCAACTGTTATATCAATCACCTCCTTCCGTCGTGAAGTCACGAAGGTTGGTTTGTTTCCTACGTTTAATATGTCTAAATTATGTTGCATTATAAACTGTAGTACTGACTCACCTCTTGCATTGGTGTTTGTACTGCCCCAAGTCAGATGGTGCGCATTCGCATCACAGCCAATGATCAATTGCAATCCATTTTTCCTGCAATCTCTCACTAGCTGCTCCAATTCCCTTGATGGTGGTTGTTCGGGATCATCATATGGGAGGTATGCTGATCCTAAAACTATCTGCTTCACCCCTCCTCCATCTATGATCTTCATCTTTACCGTGGTTAAATCCCTGGAACAGTGATTTATCAACGGCAGTGTTTTGATGTTTCGTTTGACTATTATGCAAGTTCGCGGGACATCGGCAGACCGGCTATATATAAGCTCTCCACCAATACCCGATAGACCTCTTATTTTGCCCTTGTAAACCCAGGGTTCTTGTATCAAGGCTACATCAAACCTTCTCATGGCGACAGTAAGTTCTGCCGAAGCTGACTTACTATGCTGGAGATTCGCTTGCAGGATTCTGATTGGAGCCATCAATGCCTCTGATGGTTTTGAAGGATATCTTTTCAAGTCTGTAATACGCCTTGAAATTTGCAGCCTTCAATGTTTTATAGGAGACCTCGTCGATCGTGTATACGAGGATTTGCATGTCCTCTCCGACCTTCCGATTTTTCAACAACCAGTCTTCCGTCTTAAGGTCTTTATTTTGCCTCTCTAAACGGGTTCTGACTGTTGATTCTTCAGCCTCTTTCTCGGGGATGCGGGCGAGGACCATAGGGCGTTTTGGCATGTGGCTGGGATCGACCACATTTAAGTCGACTCCTTCCCACAGGCCCTCCATAGTCCTTACCACCTCAGTAGTCCATTTTTTGGTATGTTCGTTAGCACAGTTTACCCACAGAGTACCTGCGCTAAACGATGTTTTATGGAACTGTAGCAGTTGATTTTGACTTCCAACAGGAGCCTCATCCACTGCTAGCTTTAGTTTGTTGATGATCAGGTCTGCGTGAGCCTGATCTAGTTGAGTATCCGGATGGTGCCTGTGTGCCACCGCTATCCTGAATACTTTTGTGACATTGCTGTATGACCTAGTCTGCTCATGAGAGCTCCTTGGTCTCTTAGCAACCCTTTGTTGCGGGGGGGGGGGGGGTAATGGTATTCTCCCGCAGTCTCTTTTTACCCTCGGGTTTTACCAGTACTCCCGTTTTGTTTTTATGGGGATTTGCTGTGGTCCATGTTCCAGCAGCCATTTTTGCCTTTTTCGTCATCTTTCTTTTTTGAGCTCCAGAAAGGCGTTTTTTGCTACTTTGTGCAGAGTCTGTTCCGCTTGGAACAACTTCTGGCTCAGTATTTGGGACAGATACAGAATCCACGACTGAAGTCGCCTCTGTGTCCGTTCCCGTTTTTGTGTTTGTTTTTTCAATCTCGTTCTCCATATTTGTTCCCACGAGTTGGGACGAATTGCTGTCAGGCACGGCAGTGCGCCCTTACCGTGCTAAGGCTATAATCCCCCAGAGTTCGCCATCTCTCTAGGGCATCGCTTTAGATACACTTTACTCCCTGTACCATGCATCCCGTCGGCACGATGGTGTTACACCTTAGGATTGGGAGGATGGATCATTTGGCGTTACCCAGGGTGCACCACGTGGAGGCGATCCATCGCTACACCCCTTTATTATTATTATTACTTATGTACTATGATAAAATACATGGGAATTGGTAGAAAGAGTGCACTCTTCAGTAAAGCACCCTGCGATATACGACAGATATGCAAAAACATATAAAGCAGGTGGTTTAACTGATTCGTAGACATGCCACATACAATTCACCATGAGAAAAACATGCATTTTCTAGATTTAAACCAAATAATATATTATTCAACGAGCATGTAATGATGGTATTACTCACAATGATGAAGTTTGCGACACGAGCCGTAGGCGAGTGTCGTATTTCATCAGAGTGAGTAATAGTCATTACATGAAAGTAGAATACTATACTTTTTCTACGACCTTTTTTATTTGGATTAGTACAAAAATATAATTATCACCTGATAACATTATTTAAAATCGAAAATTTTATTTTTCATAAGAAAAGATAGGTATTTTATGTAACTATGGAAACACTGTTAGAATTACCCTTCCTGAGTTATGAAACAGTTGTCTGTCATTAGTGTCATGGTATATAATAGCGGTGGCTTTTAAAAATAAGACATATTTTAAGTCAATTACATGAAAATAACGTTTGCTTCCAATAAAAATATATTGTATAATTATTAACAGTAAGTGAAACATAATTCATTGATATAAATTTCATATCCGTAAACCCTTTTACGGAATTAGTACCTTTGTTTATGTTTACCTTTTAATATCGTCAATCTCAAAATGTCAAATTTTGAAATTTAAACGTAAAAATATACCAACCCATTGTTACAGTTAACAATCCTTTAAACATTTTTCGAAGTTAATTGTTGATATAAACTACAATTTTATTAAATAAACAAGTTTAAGTAATTTTATTTTTTGCTAATAATAAGTATATTAAAAGTGCCATGCACCACTTGAACCTAACTTCAACCCCTGAGTAACTTCAGCCCGTGAGGAATGAACTATTACTCACGGGTAAAGTAATGACTGTTATTACTATTCAAAAATAGTGAATAATGAGCATATTATTAAACGGTCGTAGAAAAATAGTTATTTATGTACCAAGTCAGTAAAGTTACTCTTTATCGAACGAGTCTGATATTATGAGCAGAGCGAGCGTAAGCGAGCGAGGCGAATAACAGACGAGTCCGATAAAGAGTCTTTACTGACGTGGTGCATACAAAACTTTATCGCCAACAATTTGATATTGGTTAATACTTACTTACAATTTGAAATTTAAGAATTTTTTTAAATTTTAGACGTAATACAAATTTTATGACAGTGATGACAGATGATTTTTGCATGATGGTCGTTTCGATTTTTAATCGATAGTTATCAATATTAAATAATTACTAAATCGGTCAAGTTTTGATTTATGTTATATGAATATAATTACAAAATACTATAGAATTTCACTTTTTGGCATAAATTTAATTAACAATGTCGTAAATTTTGTACAATATTTTTAATAATTAAAGTACACAAATTGTAAGTTAACTCAAATGAATAATCGATTACTGCTATCGACCACTTACATTCAATCTCGATTAATCGCGGCAGGTAAAGTAAAATTCTTCTTTCAGTACAATAAAGTGTTACTTTACTGCCGCAAATGAGGGCAAATGAGTACAATAATGAATGACTTTAGTGACGGTTGGCGATAAAAAACATTTAATGATTCCATCACTTCAGTTATCACCGAACGCTTTGCGTTACACAGTTTTGAAAAAATAATCACATTATCATACAGCAGTATGAATAATATTCAAATTTGCTTAGTACAATTTTCAATATACAGGGTGGGCCAAAAGAGTCCACCTCGAAATTTGGCAGTAGTTTTACTAGATTTTAAGGAAATCCCGAAACAGGTCGATTTTTATTTTTATATGGCAATTTTTTGGCATATATTTCATACTAGTGACGTCATCCATCTGAACGTGATGACATAATCTATGATTTTTTTAAATGGGATTAGGCTTAGGGGTAGTGTGGTAGCTCATTTGAAAGGGTGTTAAATTCTCTATTCAGTGATAGGTTTGTTCTAGCATCAGTTTCAAATGGTTTGAAACCATCAGCGAATAGTCGACCAGCGCGAGTAGAGGGGATAGCACTGGTGACTTTATTATGTTCTCTCACTGACCAACTGTTTGCTGACGGTTTCTGATGACTGTTTGCTATTGTGCGTTCCACCTTGACTTTACAGTACAGGTTGTTATGACCAACAGTGATGCCAAATTTTATCAGAAACAGGTTTTAAGCAAACATACTTTTTTGTATAGGATAACTATTAATAACTTAGGAATTAATATTATTGACATTTTGTGGCTGTCAGGGGTTCTAAAACATTTTTTTTTTCGAAAAATACCTTTATGTGCACAAAATAAAAATAATTTTTTATAAAACATTTATATAATAATGTATTTAAGCGCATAAATATGTTAAACCTTAATACATACGTAGGTACCTACAGAAATAATTAAAATACATTTAAACTATATATTTTAGCTTCTTTCTATAATCCCGTCTTCCTCACTTTCACTGCCACTGTCGTAGGGTGTAAACACATTAAAATGACATTAATTTCATCTTGGAAATCAGTCATTAAGAACAATAAACTGCAATTAGGATCCAAATTTTCCAAATAAGCAATGAGTTACTCAATACAATGTATCAGTAATAATTTTAAGCTTATAATATAATATTCTTTGTTATAATTTAATTTAGGTGAACTGACCATCAACAATTATACTTTAACAAATTGAAGAATCTCAGATGCAGAATCCACCAATTTAATAAATTAAAATGGTAGATAGTATTTTAAAACTGAGATTTTTCGTGTTTGAAAGTTCTTACTGGTACATCCTTAATCTGCGACTTTTTCAATTAATAAGACAGCAGACGACGAATATAGAAAACGAAAGGGAAACGATCACATTTCGCTTTCATGCGTCTAGGAAAAACGGACAGCAGAGGAGTTTAAAGCTTAAAGCTAGTTTAGGAGCTAAAGTTTAATAAAACTTTACTTAAACTTGACTGACAATCTAATTTATATTTTTCTCGACATTACTTCAGAACTGTCTATAAGTACTGTCAATACATAAATTAACAACCATAGAAGAACATCCACTTTAAATTTTGAATATTCTAATATTCTTAACCAAAAAAAGATATTACGCATATCGATTAGAAAATTGCTGATTACTTTTCGAAAATGACTACCACTCACAAAAAAACAATGAAAAATATTGTTTTACTTGACTGTCACGGGTTAGTTTTAATTTAAAATTTTTAGGGACCTACATTTTTAGGACCTTGGTAATGTCCGATTGAAAATTCTTTTGAAGAAAATCGGCATCGCCTCGCTAAAAACTCCCATAAGTCAAGGTGGGGCAGACATTAGAACAAACCTAATATAAACATAAATATCATTATTTATACAGGGTAACCAAAAAAAAAAATAATTTTTGAATTAAATTAATTGACGCAAAAAGAAGAATGTATGTAATTTATTTAACTCAAAATACATTGTACTACTGTCAGAAAATAGAAAAAAGATGTTTATTTCACAAATAAACATTTCTTTTAGCTATCAAAAACAGCCTCCCACCTACCTCTTCGTACTTTGAACATGTAATCTGAGCGAGAAGTAATGTCTATTTGTCGAATAAATATTTTTTTCTATTTTCTGACAGCAATAGAATGGATTTTGAGTTAAATAAATTACATACATTCTTCTTTTTTCGTTAATTAATTTAATTCAAAAATTATTTTTTGGCCACCCTGTATTCGCTCCGTGCATGACTGACGCGACACCTAGCGTAGTCGCCTGAAATTTTTGGCGAACACAATTTAACGTTAAACATATGATATACATATGACATATTTGACGTTAATGTAATATTTATTTATTTACCATTTTTGATCAAAATATTTAGATCAAATAAGTTCGAGTGTCAAACAAAAGTCAAATTAAAAAGCGGATATTTGAAAGTTCTCGGAAGAAAATATAATTTTTAAGGGTTTTTCTTCACTTTTTCGTTATAGTTTAGTTGTCGGTGTTAACACTAATTAAGTGTACATCGAACAGTGTTGCCAACCGCATTTCTTTAGATTATCCGATGATCGCTCGAAAAAGATCCGATTTGTCACGAAAAGATACGCTCATAGGCGTAACCAAGTGGGTTGGGGATTATAACTCCCCCCCCCCCCATTTGGATGTACTTTGAGCTCTCTACGCTTAACACCATTACTATTCCTTACCTCTCAGAGGGGCGCGACCCAAAATAGTGACAACTCTACCTTATCGATAATAGTCTACGAGAAGTGCAGCGTAAATTGAATATGGAATTAAAAAAAAATTGTATGTATGTCTTTATACTCACTTTATATTGCTCAAAGATACAGGATCTGGATTTCAATGCATATTTTTTTATACTTCTCGTGTCAAAATTGCGCGTGAAGTTAGGCTTGTTAATGACAGTAGCGATATTGGGGGCGACCCCGCCCAAAGACCGTCCAGTAGTTGTAACCCCCCCCCCCTCCTTAGTATCATCCTGGTTTCTTTTATCTTTTTTTATATTGAATACATTAGTGAAAACCTTTTGTACACTCTACACTAGCATTCGAACATGGTAGAACGAATAGCAATGAAAATACTTTTTTTAAATTAGGAAAAATATATATTAGCTTCATTTTTTAATTTTACCATTTATCCATTATAAAAAAGTATTTTCACAAACCAAAACTTATTTCAACAGACGTTTACTTAAGCATTGCACTACATAAAATAAAAATAAAACTAAATCGTGCAGTAGCTACCAAAGACTAAAAACCCATAAATAAAATCAGACGGCAGAATCCCTGTTTTTGAAATTTGAATTGGATCAATATGCCTTAGTGCAGAGGTTCTCAATCTGTGGCTGTGGTACATGTACCACTGGTGGTACATATCATTATTGGCGGTGGTACACAAAACACAGAAAAAATTAAAATAGTAGTACTTAGTAAGTATCGATAATACAATTTAAAAATATAGGTGGTACCAAAAATAATAAAAATAACTGTAGGTGGTACATCACTCAAAAAGGTTGAGAACCGCTGCCTTAGTGGAAACATTTGTGCATTCAAATTCTAAACAAAACAATTCGCACAGGCCCCTTTTGTCCCTTCTTATCTTAGATAATTACCATTAAAAGTATCGGATGTCGCTAACATTCATCCAATTATAGGCTATTTATAGAAATTTGGGTGGAACCAAAGAAAATTAATGTTTTGTAGGGAATATATGAATGAGAAGCGGATTTTTTTAAGTTTATTTTTGTTATTAGTCTGTTGTAAGAGATTGGTCGATACACTGAAAAATATACGCAAATATCCGATTTATTTAAAGATACGACAACGCTCAAAAAGATACGCAAATCGGATAATTATACGCCGATTGGCAACACTGACATCGAAAGCAATTAGGCAGTGTGAATTATTAGTATTACTAGATTTTAACATTAGCTGGGTCTATCGAACTATTAATTTTGTAACACAAAATGGAAATAGATGACGATAGGAATATACCACAAGATCGGCGAAGGAAAGAAAGTCAGTATGAAAATATAAATATAAACAATAAAAATCAAACGGCAATAATAAGATAAGCGGAATATCTATTGAAAAAAATTATTATTCAATCAATATTCGCCAAAGTTGTCATATTTCGCCGCTACGGGCGCTGCTATAGTTTCGTGTATCCCCACCATGGTCACGCACGGAGCGAATAAATAATGATATTGTTGTTTATATTATGAATAGATAATTGAACACCCTTTCAAATGAGATACCACACGACCCCTATTCCCATATTTAAAAAATCATCGATTACGTCACCACGCCCAGATGGATTTTAAATTTAATAATAGAAATCGACCTGTTTCGGCAGTTCCTTAAAATCTTAATAACAACTGCCAAATATCGAGGTGGACTATTTTCTTTGGCCCAGCCTGTATAGTTAAATTTATTATTTATATTTTTGTGATTATTTGTGCTATTTAGGTTCACCTAGCAAGCCAGATGTACGACTTAGTCGATAAGTATTTAAGGAGATTGGATTCTGAGCTACACAAATTTAAATGTGAGTTGGAAGCAGATAACAAGGGTATAACCGAGGTTTTGGAGAAAAGATCATTAGAATTAGATACACCAAATACAACTCCAAATATTTCATCGCTTCAGCAAAAAGAAAATCGCTACGACAGGTAAAGGTTATGGAGAATTTTAAGTTGGTGAAATGTTTTATTACTCAATTGGTCATTAGCTAGTATTTCTGATTATACCTTATACTTTCGCGCTCTTTGCCAAACTACGGAGGGGATAAGCAAGTAATTGTTGTAATAACCCGAAAATGGTTAAACATGATTGGTTAATTATTTCTTCCATTTCTCTAAGCTAAGTTAAATACTTTGACATATACACTTTTCAATTACATTATTTAAATTTTAGCCAAATACCAGTACCACCTCTGGTGTATCTTCTTCTTAAAGTGCCTATCCGTTCCTGATGTTGGCGATCATCATGGCTATCTTGACTTTGTTCACCGCAGCGCGGAACAGTTCAGTGGTAGTCGTTTTATACCACTTTCGTCAATTTTGAAACCAGGAAATGCGTCTTCTTTCCGGTCGGCTTCTACCATTTACCTTCCCTTGGAGAATCAGTTGGAGACGGCCGTAACGTTCTTGATTTCTCATTACATGTCCAAGATATTCTAATTTTTTAATTTTGATAGTAATGAAAATTTCACACTCTTTCCTCATTCTGCGCTGGACTTCCATGTTAGTAATTCGGTCAACCCAGGATATACGTAAGATGTGCCTATAACACCATATTTCGAAAGCTTCGAGCCAATTCATAG